>NW_007726391.1:828326-831470 GCF_000696425.1 Galeopterus variegatus | reverse complement strand
CAGAGCCTGCAGACATCCCTACTGCACCTGCTGAGGGGCTCCTTCCAACCCTTGACCAATCGGGATGTCCCAGGCCTGGCACTGCCCTTCACCACTTCCCTATAAATGTACCACCTTCCACTCTATGGGCAAGGCGGATCTGAGCTGTTCATCAACTGCCTTCTCACAATGGCGCCTTGTGATTAAACCTTCTTTCCCCATTGCAAAGGCACGTGCTTCAGTCACTGGCTTTCTGTGGCACAGGCGAACAGACGCCACTAGGGTGGTAACACTCCCCGACTATGGTTAGGCTTAAGATTTTCAACTTTATGATGGTGCAAAAGCTAAATACATTCAGTAGAAACCGTACTTCAAGTACCCACACAACCATTCTGTTTTTTGCTTTCAGTACAATATTCAATAAATTACATTATTCAGTTTGTGTTAGATGATTTGCCCAACTGTTGGCTGACATAAGTGTTCTGAGCAATTTCAAATAGGCCAGGCTAAGCCATGTTTGGTAGGTTAGGTGTATTAAATGAATTTTCAACTTGCCTATGATGGGTTTATCAGAACATAACCCCATCATAAGTCATGGAGCATCTGTAATCCCTGTAACAGAGAAGACATCCAATAAAGGTTTGTTGACTGGATTGAATAAATGCTTTGTACAACTTGAGCAGAGGAAATAGCTGGTACATATGGTGGCTATTCCAGTGGATGGAGAGTGGCTGTGGCTTGGAGGCAGAGGTTCAATGCTTTCCCATGCAACTTCGGACATTGTGTGTAAAAAGGTGCAGTGATCTATCTTTCCTATCTATGGGTTTAATTTTTCTATTTTTCTCAAATGTGAAGCTTCTTAAAAATAAGCAATCCCCAGGGATAACTCCCTATATTGTAAAATATAAGAATTTTTTTAAAAAATATTTTCACCATGTATTCAAATAGTTACAGATTCTCAAATAGTATTTTTTGGCTATGTATGTTTGTAATTTGAGGTTTGAGGGATATACCACTGATACCAGAATTTTCTTGACTCGTGTGTGTGTGTGTGTGTGTGTGTGTGTGTGTGTGTGTGTGTATGTTTTCTGTCAGTCGATTTCTGGAAAGAGTTTGGCAACTTTGCCTGCCAAGTTTTTCTTTGCAAAAGTTTAATCCCATGCAATTCCTGTGAATGAAACTGCTGATATTGGCCAGTGTTGCCATATTTTCCATATAATGTTGTTAAAATTCTACTACTTGCTATTTTACTTGTTAGTTTATCCCAGGAAAAGCAGATTTTATTTCTATTTAGTTTCAAAAATATCTTCACAACTTTTTGAAGAAGTTTAAAGTGCTTCGGTATATATTTTTGGTTATGTTATAAATCAAAAGTCTCACGTTTGCATTTAATTTTAAGAATATATGACAGTTACAGCATAAATATAGTGATTTATTTTTGCTTCAGATTTTTTACTTCAGCAGTTCCTAAATAGGAACACACATTCTAATTAGTTTTCGAATTTCAATTAGAATGCTCTAATAACTCTTAGCGTTCTGACATTTCACTTGGCAAGAGAAATAAAATTTCTCTTGTAGTAAAATTCTTATGTGAAGGCTACTAAGAGCAAAGCTTTAAAGGCACTTCGTTAACTAATGCAACTGAATGTAAATTTATATTCTTTGAGGCTCTAATTATTTGTTAATTAGGTGCCAATTGAGTGCTAACGCATATTCATTGAGGTTGAATAACAAAGATGTCTATTACCGTATATACTTGTTTGTCAAGAACTGTGCCCTCTATAATTAAGTGTCATTGATTAAACACGAATATCATCCTCTGGAAATCAGATCTACACATTCATCCTATCACAGAAAGGCCTTCATTCTAAGTGATATTATGTGTGTTTTCTCTTTAATAACCACGTTCCTGTTGGTTATGGAAACCCATGACAGTCTCAATGTTCCGGAGTGACAAAAAGAGATACCACATTCCCTAATGCTCGTTCTGCTTTTATATGTACACATGCGCAGATTTACAGAGATTTGTGATTTCTTTTACATTTTGAACTGGAAATTTCAAAAGCAATGCTTTTCAGAAAAACAAGTATACAATACTATGTACAATGTTGCAAGTTACAAATTAAAAAATCCCTCTTTCTCTTAAACATTGGGATGCAGTAGAGAAAATTTTAAATATATCAGGCATATGAGGTTTCAAAGAACTTATAGGTAGAACACCTTTTGAAAGAAACTCTAAGATTTTAGTGTGAGGGAGGAAAAAACAACTCAGCCCCTAAACATGCACTGTTTTGGCTTTTATGACACCAAGTTTCAAGCAGGATGAAGACTGTGTTGACCAAACTTTTCCCAACATAAAGAGCACAGCCAGAAATGGTGCTTCCTAAGGGAATACAACATTTCTGGTACAAAATGTTCTCCAAGTTGCTGGAAGAAATGTCAACATCATAAAGGCTGTAAGGTTGAGACTGGAAAGGGCCCAGTAGTGCCACAGATGCCTTTATTTAATCAGGGAAAAAAATCATGGAGCTGCACTACACTACAATGAAATTCTAGAAAAAGACTTATTTTCTATATGACTTTTTAAGAAAACAGTTCACATATACAGAGCACCATACCATGCCTTAGAAAATAAGAGGAAATGCAAGAATTTTACAAAAAGATTCTTAATATCCAATTATTTTTCTTTTGAAAATGAAGCTCAATTTGTCTCAGCCCCACTGTAAATGATACAGATACCCCTCTTTCACCCCAACCTTTCCTTTCTAACCTTCAGACATAATCAAATAAATAAAATAGCATACATATATACACACATACACAATAACAACATATGGTTTTGATTTGCTTGTTGGATGTTTATTTTACCAATTTTTAAATGATGTTTATAGTATAGTTCTCTCTCAGCTCTGCACCCATATTCAGATGTAAAATTATATTTAATGTAAAGCACTTTATTTTAAAAAGGAATATTCTAATTAATGCCAAATGACTTAGAGTTGCTTCCTGAATTTTGGGAAAAACTCTAATAAATATCTTTGGTAAGCGTATACATAAGGAAAGGAGAAATTAAAGGTTTGGAGAGAATGAATGGAGACACTTCCAGAAGAATCAGCAAAAATGTAATATATTAAAGTGTATGGGGTCCAAAGAGATCAAACCTAC
>NW_007726391.1:809110-827461 GCF_000696425.1 Galeopterus variegatus | reverse complement strand
CTCCCACCGAGGGTTCGGATCCCACATACAGACCAGCCGCTCACTGGCTGAGCGAGGTGCGAGCTCAACACCGAGGGTTGCGATCCCGTTGCCGGTCCTGGTCCGGTATGGGCGCGACACTGAGGGTTGCGATCCGTTGCCAGTCACGAAAAAAGACAAAAAGACAAAAAAAAAAAAATTAGCCACCTAAAATAACATACGTTTATTACCTCACTGTTTCTGAGGGTCAGAAATCTGGACATAATTTTTATGGGTCCTCTGTCTCAAGGTCTCTCATATGACTGCAATCATGGCTGTGGCCATGGTCTCATCTGAAGGCTAAAGCAGAGAAGGATCCACTTCCAAGCTTACTCATGTGGTTGTTGACAAGATTCAGTTCCTCAAGGGCTGTTGGATTGAAGGCCTCTGTTCTTCACTGACTGTTGTCCAGGGGCTACCATTAGCTTCTTGCCACATGAGTCTTTCCAACATGGCAACTTGTTTTATTAAAAAATGCAATCCAAGAAAATAATAAAAATAGTTCAGAAAGATAAATCATAATATTTTGTAACATGGTCATGAAAGTGATATCTTACTACTTTTGCCATTTTCTAGTCCTTGAAAACAAGTGATTAGTTTCAGGCCACTCTCAAGGAGGAATGTTACATAAAGGCAAGGATACCCAGCAGTGGCGATCATTGGGAAACGTCTTTGGGAGCTTTATTCTAGTCCTTGAAAACAAGTGATTAGTTTCAGGCCACTCTCAAGGAGGAGTGTTACATAAAGGCAAGGATACCCAGCAGTGGCGATCATTGGGAAACGTCTTTGGGAGCTTTGTACCACATAACTACTGCACCAATACATACTAATTTCTTGGTTTGAATAGAAGTTCTCCTTAGGAAGATCATTAAGGATAGACAAAATCTTTGTTTTCACCCATATGCAAAATCCCTGCCCCTTGTGCATTAGTGTCATGCCTGCTATATGCACACCAGACCAAAGGAGGATTAGTGGGCAGTCTGGGTTTCTTTTGACTTGGGTGGAGGAGAAGTGGCAATACTGGGAGAGAAGACAACAGCCAAATTCCCTCTGTCATGACAATATTTGCTGACTCAAAAAATATTTTAAAATATCTCTTCTTTTTATCTATACAACTTTTCGTTATCTGGTTTTTCCCCCCTACATATAAAATTTACATCAACAAAACCACTTCAGTCATCAGAATATCTATGACACCTCCAGATAAAATAGTGAATACTTCCTCAAAGCCTTTCACACACTTAGATGCAGATCATTTCTGTTTTCTAAAACCTCCTCTGAGTATTCTTTACACAACAATTTCTACCCCAGAGTGAATGATAGAAATGTAAAAACTGCAATAGCATGTTTAACCCTTCCTTTGGAAGATACATTTTCAAGAAAGAAAGGCTGGATAATTCTAGAAGTGCTCTCAATCTTGGACTTCAGGCAGCATGGCAAAGCTTAAAAAGCTGAATTCTAAAAGTCAAGGAGCAACAGTTGTGCAGCAGCCGCAAACGAACAGCGAGGTTGGGAAAGCCATGGAGTAAGGAAACAGCCACTGACATAAAGAGAATCTGCAATAATGTATCTCTAATTTAAACTTGAAGGAAATCTTCACAACACATTGTATGAAAAGAACTGTTGGTCACATCAAAGATGAAAAAAGGGGTGAGTGCTTACCTAGCTGGATCAGGTTAGTTTCAGTAGCCTCACCAGGCTGATTGTGGTGACATTCAAAACATGCTAACTCGACATATGCCACTTTGACTTTAATTATTTTGAGTTACACACACTTGAAAAACAGCAGATGCAAGAAGGGCACTCTGACCTTCCTTTTTTTCCTGAAAGCAGGAGATAAAAATCACATATGAAAGGTCCTCCCTGTACCAGGTGGAAGGAAGACATTCTCACCACCAGAGATGGGAAGTTGAGGCTGAGAGAAATCTGTACAAGGCAACCTTGTTAAACTAATCTTTTTCTTCCTAGTCACTTTCCACAATTAACTGGCCTAGCCCAAAGCTCTTTGTTACATTTTCACATTTTACTACTCTTTGTCCAATCTAGTATCCCAGCTTTTGCCTCTACTAGGTAGAGGACCTCTAAAAAATTAGCTTTAATATGTGAGTTGGGTTGCACCAACTAAATTCTTATTAAGAACAAGTCAGTCTGGCTATTGTAGTTTGCACCTTGTCTCAAGGGTGTGCTAGGATTTGTGTACAGATTTTTGTTTGCTTGAGTTAACCCCTTCATTCGAATACTGTTTTGTGATTTTTTTTAAGATTAGTAGAAAGTGTGGAGCAAGACATGCTGTCTTCTCATAAAACTTTAATCCTTACTATTAAAATCCCTGCTACATAGATTAGAACAGATGTATGGCAAAAGTCACTATTATTCATCTAACTTCATATTTGATAAAACATAGCAACTATATACTCTAATAAAATATTTCTATTTAGATAATGTAGCCAGTAGTAATTTGAATATACTTGCATTACTGTTCCATACACAAACCAACCTTCCCTTTTACCAAAAGATCGCTGCCTACAAAGGCGTTTTGGCATAAACATCATGGTTTTGCTATTTCTTGGTTTTATAATTTCTGAATCAAACATGTTAAATTTCATGCAGAAGTTTTCTTGTTTCTTGTCATATCTAACTGTCTGGGCTCTATTCTAAGCCTGCCCTTCTCCACCACAACCACACAGCTTTCTCTAATCATCATTTGCCTTTATGTATATCAGTCACATTATTGCCCTGTGGGTTTCTTCCTCTTCTTTTTCATAATTCTGTAAATAACACCATTGAAAACTATTTGTCACTATCATAACAATTTTTAAAAAGATTTTCCTCATATCAGTTATGATATTGAGATCCTTGTAAATCCCATACACCTCCCTACCAGAGTCCTCCAAATTCCTGCTATAATTTGGACTAGAGACTGCCTAGTCTTGCTCCAGTCTTTTTGGTAACCAGGCTTTTGACTAAATGGCTTTCTCTGTTTCCTCCCTAATTTTATTGAAGCACATCCTCAAGTAACCTTTTAAGAAAAGATTTGTGGAAGGTAATCTTTCTGAATCTCACCAGTATGAAAAGGTGTAGCCTCATACTATTGTTGATAATTTAGTTAAGTACGTAATTCAAGGAGTGTGTAAAGAATTGCTTGTTCTGCTTACAAATTCACGAGAAAGCTAGTTTTAAGTCCCACACCACATTTTACCTTCAATGATAATTAGCATTTCTGAGTTCCAAGACCAAGTTCCAAAGCTTTTTTAGAGAATATAGGCTCACTCTTCAGTTGTAGACCCTCCACACAGGTTGTGGCTTCTTTTGCCCTGCTTTATCAGTCTGACTTCTCCATCAGCTTTGCATTATCCAGAAACATATTGCCATCTTCTCCACCATTCTCTTTTCTGTGTTGTATTTGTGCATATTTGTTTCTGTATTTGATGTAATTGGTCATTCTGCCAGCTTGAAGGATATTTTGTTTAAAAACAAAAACTCATTTTAAAGTAGAATATTATCCAAATATTAACTGTGAGCTTTATTATTTAAATAACTAGAGTCTAAATTTTTGTTAGGATTCTAATATTTATTTAATTATAAAAGAAAATCTCACTATTCATGTTGTCATTTTCACACTAGAACTAGCAATTAATAGCCCCTCAACTGTGTGACCTAGCTGGCATAAAGGACAGAGTTTGGGCTCTCAAGTCAAATATACTTAGGTTCGAATTCTAGCTCCTTTACTTGTCAGCTGTAGAAACTGTGGGCTAGTTACTTTTCCACCTGAAAATATAATGTATCTTTTTTTTTTTTTTTTTTGTCTTGTCTTTTTCCGTGTCCGGCAACGGATTGCAACCCTCATTCAATATAAATCTCTTGACCATTTCCCTCCCACCCATAAACTAACCCCGACTTCCATCCTAGTTTTGTGTCATAGGAGTTTTCTAAACGTACACTCTATTCAGACAAAACTTGCTTCTTATTACTCTCTGAATATGTGATATTCTTTTCCATACTTGTGTTGTTTCTTTCTAACTGGAATATACAACTTCCAACCTGAACTGTCAAAATCCCATCTGCCAGGACAAGCCCGTGGCACACTCGCACTCGGGAGAGTGCGGCGCTGGGAGCGCAACAGCGCTCCCGCCGTGGTTCGGATCCTATATAGGGATGACCGGTGTGCTCACAGCGCTCACTGGCTGAGCACGGTGTGGCCCGTCTCAAAAAGGACAAAAAAAAAAAAAAAAAAAAATCCCATCTGCCTTTTAAGTTCAGTTTGCACATAGTCCATAAAGCCTTCAAAAATCTTCAAGGCAGGGCCAGCCCGGTGGTGCACTGCTACAGTGCGCCACTTGGGAAGTGCAGCGGCACTCCCGACAAGGGTTCGGATCCCACATACAGACCGGCCGCTCACTGGCTGGGCGAGGTGCGGGGGCAAACACCGAGGGTTGCGATCCCGTAGCCAGTCCCGGTCCGGTACGGGCGCAACACTGAGGGTTGCGATCCGTTGCCGGTCACGAAAAAAGACAAAAAAAAGGAAAAAAAAAAATCTTCAAGGCAGAATGTATTCTCACTCCTCAGGAACCTCAAAGCATGCTATTTGAATTTCCCTAAGTACCCATATACAGTATGCACATAATTATTTCTAAAAATGCCTCAAATTTCCAATTACATTATAAGCCATGCAGAGGTAAGAGCTATGTCCCATTTGTTTCTATACTTCTCCATAGCACCTGCTATACTACCTTGGACTTAGTAGAAACCAATTATTGTTTTTTGAATGAATAAACTAATGAACACATAGTTAAATTCTTCACATATGCCTTGATAATTTGCCTTAATACCCAGTTAATCTTTTTAATCTATCTATAATTGCTATTTTAACAAATATCTTCTTGTTTTATTTGGAGAAGAAAACTAGTGTTTATTGAGTGATATTGTGTGCCAAATAGTACGCTTGGCTTTTTTTTAAAGCATATCATCTCATTTTTGTCAGCATTGTGAACTATGATATGATATTATTGGGGTTACTGTTTGGCTTTTTTTTATATGGGGAAACCATAGTACTTTAATACTTAGAAGTTTACTTAGAAGTTGCAGAACTAATATTGAAATTCAGATTTTTCTGAGTCAAAACTACACAGTCTTTGCACGATACTATACTTTCTCCTTTCATGGCATGACTTAGTATCAACCAAGATTGTCTATTTCAAGGTTGTAAGGTGTGTATTTTGCTACCTATTGGTTCTACCACTATATTTTGCAAGTAACAAGTGCTCTATAAATATTTCACAAATTACTAAATACACATAAACCAATGCATTAATCAAATAATTTTAACTATTAACAGCTTCATAAGAAACAAGACTCATCACAGAAAATTCAAATCCAAAGAATTCTTTTCAGAATTTAGGACTCATACATTTAGTTAGTAAGTATTATTTGAGATAATATAGTTTACACGCAAGAACAAATAATTTATTGTCCTTGCCTCTGGGAGCTCAACAATAATACTTAGGAAAGCTGTAAGATAATAAAATAGTGAACACTTACGTAGCCCTGAAGTACAAGTATGTGCAAATTACTGTTCTATGTGCTTAGGACATATCAACTCTTTCAAGTTGGAACAATTAATATCTTATTCTGGAAGATGGGGAAAATGAACCTCAAAGTGCTCAAGTAACTTGTCCAAACTCAGCTAGAAATTTTCAGAGTCACTATTTGAGCCCAGGCAGCCTGTCCCCTGAATCCGTTCTCTTTCCTACTATGACATAATAATTCAAATCCATGCAATGATTCAGGTCCACACATGATTATTACGAGTTTAAAGATAAGTATATTATACTGATTTCTACAGTTTAAGAGATAGAAATATTGCTGTAGGAGCTCAAAGAAAGTGGTTGTTTCTTAGTGAGAAGTTAGGAAAGGCTTCATGGAAGAAGTGGCATTTCATCTAGATTTGTAGAACCAGGTCGAATTTCCATAGAAGACCAAATGCATTTATAGAGAGACATGAGTAAGGCAAGAAATGGAAAAGGATTTTTGTTTGTTTTGTTTCGTTTTGTTTTTTAACATAGGAAACAAATAAGTCTAGCCAGAGTAGCACTTCTAGGTAGAGAATTAGTGGCAAGTTGGGCAAAGGAACCGATTTTAGAGGACATAGTTTGCCCGACTTACATGTCTAAACTTCACTCTGTAGGCAGCATAGAGCTGTGGAAGATTTCACGCCAGAGAAGATTTATTAAAAAGTGATAATTTATACATGTTAATATGGCAGAAATAAGGGGATGCCTGAATGGGGCAAGCCCTGACAAGATTCTATAGAAACAAAAGAAGCATTTTTACTTTCAAAAAATTAATTCAAAATGTTCTATTCTTTAAGGTCTTGGGAAAAGTTGAAATCTAATATCTTCAGACAGGCACAGAAAGAGACAAATGACAGAGAAGGAGAAATTTGTTCAAGTTTAGATCTCTAAATTGGAAAGAGAGGGTAAAAGGTAATCCCCATAGCATTTCTCAAATCTTTCAGCAGCCATAAAATTTTAGTAGGTAGCTTAATATTTTCTGAAATATATAAAAATTATGCCTTATTAAATGATACAGGCTTCTGCTTTGGGACTTTTTCTCTTCTGTAAATGTTATATAGTTAGCAAATTTGGGAAATAGTGTATAGTTGTAACAAGCAGGCAACCTTACCAAATAAGTCAATATTGTTTCCAGAATAGGTGAAAGAAACATCATGTATATTACTTGGCAGACTGCTTTCTAAAATAAAGATAGTAACAAAATGAGAACAACTACCTCCACTGAATGAGTTCAATCACTTGAAATGATGTTTTCTCATTGTTATAATTCTTTTGGAAAATGTCCTTAACTGCAGTGATAAAATGAATTTTTATCTTACTTATGACAAATCTATGATATGTCAAAGGTGTTGTATTGGGGGTGGTAATTTTTTAAAGGAATATATCTAAGGAGCTCAATATCATTAAAACTGGGTAAATTTACAAAATTACTTTTTATTATTTTTATTTTGTTCATCTTGGAAAATGTACAAGATGTGTTCATTTCTTTTTTACATTTAGTCAATTTCATTTTATACTAAATGAGCAAATTTTTATTTCACAAAAAAGAAAGATAATAAGTTTTCCCTCTTACCCTTATTTCTCTTCATCTTTTTCTCTCTTTTTTAATCAAACCCTCTCACCCAAAAGAAATTGTTCCAAATGAAATTTCTAAGAAAGTTATATTATCCAAAAAAAAAAGGGAAGAAAAAGAAAAAGAAAAATCCCTCTTCTGGAAATTGCTGCAAAGGAATTTCGCCCTATTACTCACTGTCTTCTCGGCATTTCATTAACATCAGTATTAAATCAGTCCCCAATTGGAATCCGGTGCTGTGCATGAATTATACTGCATGAGTGACCTATTGCAATTCAAAAGTTTTTTTTTTGCAATTTCATTTTATTTTTATGGTATAGTCCTTTCAAGACTCAGACAATCATTTGACTACTAGTGATTCACAATTGTCTCCACTCTGTTCTGCGTCTGTTTTTTGTTTGTTTGTTTGTTTTATAATTGATGACACAGGTGTGTTCTCTTCATGAAATACATCATGAACTGCATAATAAACAAAACCAAATTTTATTAGATTGCATCCAAGTACATTAGCAATTAAAACTTTGACTTCATAATTTAGATTTATTAATTACTATATATGCTACTTAATGGGTAAAAAACATGCCAGTCTGAGGATATGGGTTTTGTCAATTCAGGTACATTTGGGTAAATACTAAACATGTCCAGTATTTGATTAGTTATATAAATGGCTCGAAATCCACTGGATAATTTGCAGTTATCTGCACTATTTCCTTCTGACTTGGTATCTGGAATATACATACGCCAGTTGCATCAGGCTAGAGCAATTAACTAGTAATTTGGAGCATTTAACTGGAAGATTGGCTTGTGAGGAGATCTCCTATCCATGATGCTCACAGGAAATAGATTCTATTTGTAATCTGGCTCAACAAAATGCTTCATGAAACAGTTTCACAGCAAGACTGTATCAGAAGCCAGTGAGCCCTTGTGACATGCTCGTTGGGAAAAAAATCCGGTCTACTCTAAGCCAACTTTACGAACGATTGCCAAGTCAGCTAAATACCTTCATTTTTGTACCAAGAAGCATCATCTTAATATGGAAAAACAACGTCCAAAAGCAGATTAAGGGATATTTAAAAGCCTTACATATTAGCAAGTTATAACCTAACATCTTTTTAGTAACTCATAACTTTAAATATACGTCCTGAATTCCTATTCTTGCTTTGATTTCTTGCTGTATCACGCTGAACTCTGTTGTTACAGGCTGTCTTCATTCTGACCACACGGCTGCATTTTCCCAACGTCACAGCAGCAAATTGGTTTAGTCAGTTTAGTTCAACTTCTATCAAAGCCTAAGGGAATTGATATTCAGGAAAATTTATTTGAAAGATATGTACTGTATCTTCTCTCTGACAAATCCTAAATCCTACTGTTTAAGAAAATCAGACCAACAGAAGGCCAGAATTTGGATCAATAATTGGAGTTAGGTTAAAGCAAATCAAAAAGTACAGTGTTTTACAGGTTGCCATAGAATAGAAACAGTGCTGTTTACTAAGCCAACTAGAGAAATCCATTGATGGGTGGATAATCCCAAAGTAAGAAAATGTGTCTGGGCTTGAACTATAGCAACTAAAGAACATAGTCAACTAAGTGGAGCAAAATGGCACAACACGGAAGAGCCTAAGAACAAAGTTCCTCCTCCAAAGGAAACCTTTTCACCCCTTTGAAAGAATTCCACAATTTCAGATAATTATGGGTAAATGGCTCTTCTGTAAGAAAGGATATAACTGAGGAAAGCTGAAAGAAACAGGGAATCTAATGGTAGGAACAGTAGACGACAAACTGAGAAATAAAATACTTCCATGGGAGCAAAAGTAGTTGGGCTCTCTATAATGCAGAATGCACTCAGCTTTCTTCATTCTTTTAAATCACACAATTAATCCACATTGTGTTTAGATTTGGTGGCAATTAGAAGTTAGAGCTAAACTATATCCCTGTATTCAGATTTGAATTAACCGGCGTGCCTTTGAATATTGTATCCTTTTTTACTCCTAATACAGGAATACTCATATGAAATCCATTATTATACTTTCTGCAAAGACATTGTTGAGGACATTGTCTACTGCAAAACTTAGTATTCCCTAAAGTTCAACATGAGAAATTTCTTATATCACTCAGTATTAGAAAAAGTTATGAGTCACTTAACAAGCACACATGCTTTCTCCATTCTGATAATAAAAATTCTATAATTGATTGTACCTTACTTTTACCTCCAAATTATAAGCCATTTGTTTTTCTTAAGAGCAAAATTTTAAATTCCAGGCTAAACTCTAGAATTTGGAAATGGATAGGATTCAACTTGTACTTGTTACTTCTGTAATAACAGGCAGATTATTTATTATCTCAATAATTTTTAATTTCCTTACTTATAAAATGAAAATAATAACAGCTATCAAATCAATTACACAACTAGAGGATGTGTTTATAAAAATAAAAAATATCAACAAACATTTGTTGAATGCTTAGTATATAGCAGTTCCTGTGCTAAGCCCTTCACACTCCTTACTTATAAAATGAAAATAATAACAGCTATCAAATCAATTACACAACTAGAGGATGTGTTTATAAAAATAAAAATAATATCAACAAACATTTGTTGAATGCTTAGTATATAGCAGTTCCTGTGCTAAGCCCTTCACATGCCGTATCTCATTTAATACTTTTAATGACCCTATGAGGTAGGTACTATTATTCCTATTTGATATCTAAGATTATTGAGGTTTGCAGAGGTTGAGTAATTGCCCAAGATTAAAGGGTAAAAGCTAGTAAATTTACCTTGGGCTAATTCCAGAGAAGCATCATCTTAATATGGAAAAACAACGTCCAAAAGCAGATTAAGGGATATTTAAAAGCCTTACATATTAGCAAGTTATAACCTAACATCTTTTTAGTAACTCATAACTTTAAATATACGTCCTGAATTCCTATTCTTGCTTTGATTTCTTGCTGTATCACGCTGAACTCTGTTGTTACAGGCTGTCTTCATTCTGACCACACGGCTGCATTTTCCCAACGTCACAGCAGCAAATTGGTTTAGTCAGTTTAGTTCAACTTCTATCAAAGCCTAAGGGAATTGATATTCAGGAAAATTTATTTGAAAGATATGTACTGTATCTTCTCTCTGACAAATCCTAAATCCTACTGTTTAAGAAAATCAGACCAACAGAAGGCCAGAATTTGGATCAATAATTGGAGTTAGGTTAAAGCAAATCAAAAAGTACAGTGTTTTACAGGTTGCCATAGAATAGAAACAGTGCTGTTTACTAAGCCAACTAGAGAAATCCATTGATGGGTGGATAATCCCAAAGTAAGAAAATGTGTCTGGGCTTGAACTATAGCAACTATGATTATTACATGAACCCAAAGAATATACCACAAAAGTAAAAAGCTACTAGATCTAATAAATCAATTTAGCAATGTTGCAAGAATCTAAATCAACATGCACAAATCCGATTATTACATGAACCCAAAGAATATACCACAAAAGTAAAAACCTACTAGATCTAATAAATCAATTTAGCAATGTTGCAAGAATCTAAATCAACATGCACAAATCAATTGGATTTCTATATACTAGCAATGAGTGGTTTAAAAATGAAATTTTTTATTGAAACCTATTGATTATGCATATTTATAGAGTATAAAGTTATATTTCAATACATGTACACAATGTATGATAATCAAATCAGGGTAATTAGCACATTCATCATTGCAAAACTTAATCATTTCTTTGTGATATGGACAGTTGATCTCCCTTCTTCTAGCCATTTGATCACATATAGTAAATTATCACTAATTATAGATACCTAGATCGACTGTGCACCGATAGAACTTACTTTTCCTATCTAGCTGTAATTTGCGTCCATTAACCAACTTCTCACTATCCCCCCTACTCCCTTCCCTTATCCACCTCTAGTAACCACAGTTCTACTCTCTCCTAAAAGTTCAACTTCTTCTTTCTTTATTTGTTTATTTCAGCTCTCACATATGAGTGAGAATGCTCAGTATTTCTCTTTCTGAGCCTGGCTTATTTCACTTAACATAATTTTTATCCAACTTCATCCATGCTACCATGAATGGCAGAATTTCACTCCCTTTTAAGGCTGAGTAGTACTCCATTGTGTATATATACTAGTCATCTGTCAATGGACATTGAAGTAGGTTCCATATCCTTGTTATCATGAATATAGCTGCGATAATCATGGGAGTGCAGGTATCCCTTCAACACCATGCTTTCTATTCTTTTGGATATATACCTAGCAGTGGATTTGCTGGATCATAAGTTAGTTCTATTTGTAGTTATTTGAGAAACCTCCATAATGCTTTTCATAATGGCTGTACTAATTTACAATCCTGCCAATAGTGGATAAGCATCCCCCTTTCTTCGCTTCCTCACCAGCATTTGTTATTTTCTGTCTTTTTGATAATAGCGAGTGATACATCTCAATGTGGTTTTGATTTGCATTTCTCTGGTGCTTAGTGATGTTGAGCATTTTTTCCTACGGCTGTTGGGCATTTGTATGTCTTCTTTTGAGAAATGTCTACTTTGCCCATTTTTTAATCTGATTATTTGTTTCTTTACTATTGAGTTGTTTGAGTTTCTTGAATATTCTAGATATATTAATCCTTTGTCAGATGCATAATTTTAAAATATTTTCTCCCATTCTGCAGGTTGTCTCTCTAATCTGTTGATTGTTTCCTTTGCTGTGTAGAAGGTTTTTAGTCTGATATAATCCCATTTTTGCTTTTGTTGCCTGTGCTTTTGAGGTCTTATCCATAAAGTTTTTGCCCAGTTCTACGTCCTGAAGCATTTCCCCTGTGTTTTCTTCTAGTAGTTTTATAGCTTTAGTTCTTACATTTAAGAACTAAATCCATTTTGAATTGATTTCTACATATGGTGAGAAATAGGGGTCTACTTTCATTCGTCTACACATGGATGTCCAGTTTTCCCCCATCATTTATTGAAGAGGCTGTCCGTTCCCCAATGTATGTTCTTGGTCCCTTTGTTGACTATAAATACATGGGTTAATTTTCTGGGTTTTTTATTCTATTTCATTGGTCCATGTGTCTGTTTTCATGCAAGAATCATGCTGGCTTGGTTACTATAGCTTTGTAGTATAGTTTGAAGTTAGGTAATATAAATGTCTCCAGCTTTATTCTTTTTGCTCAGGACTGCTTTGGCTATTTGAGATCTTTTGTCATTCCATTTGAATGTTAGGATTTTTTTTCCTATTTCTGTGCACAATGCCATTGGCATTTTGATAGGGTTGCATTGAATATGGAGATTCCTTTGGTTAGTATGGACATTTTTATAACATTAATTCTTCTAAGCCATAAACATAAAATGTCTTTGCATCTTTTTGTGTCCTCTTTAATTTCTTTCATCAGCATTTTCAAGTTTCATTGTAGAAATCTTTCACCTCCTTAGTTAAATTTAGTCCTAGGGATTTCTTTCTTTTTTTTTCTTTTTTTGGTAGCTATTATAAATGGAATTGCTTTCTTGATTTTGCTCTGTGCTGTTCTCTGTTGGTGTACAAAAATGCTACTGATTTTTGTATATTGATTTTGTATCCTGCACTTTACTGAGTTTACCAGTTCTAAGAGTTTTTTGGTGGAGTCTTTAGGTTTTTCTATATACAAGATCATATCGTCTGCAGACAGGAACAATTTGACTTTGTCTTTTCCAGTTTGGATGTTCCTTCTTTCTTGCTCTTGCCTAATTGCTCTGGCTAGAATTTCCAGTACTCTGTTAAATAGGAGTGGCAAGATTGGGCATCCTTGTCTTGTTCCAGTTCTTAGAGGAAAAGCTTTCAACTTTTCACTGCTTAGGATGATGTTAGCTGTGGGTTTGTCATATATGGCTTTTATTGTCTAGAGATACTTTACTTCTGCACCTAATGTGTTGATGGTCTTTATCATGAAGCAATGTTGAATTTTGTCTAATGCTTTGTCTGCATCCATCAATATGATCATATGCTTTTTGTCCTTCATTTTGTTAATATAGTGTCTGACATTTATTGATTTGCATATGTTGAACCATCCTTACATTCTTTGAAAGAATCCTACTTGATCATGGTGTATAATCTTGTTGATGAGCTGTTGAATTCTTTCTGCTAGTATTTTGCTGAGAATTTTTGCACCTGCCCTCATCAAAGATATTAGCCTTTAGTTTTCTTTTTTTTTATTGTGTCTTTGTCTGATTTTGGTATAAAGGTGATGTTGGCCTGATAGAATGAGCTTGGGAACATGCACTCTGCTTCAGTTTTTTGGAGAAGTTTGAAGAGAATCGGTATGAATTCTTTAAAAGTTTGGTACAATTCAGCAGTGAAGCCCTCTGGTATTGGATTTTTCTTCTTCTTATTGATTCTTATGATTATTGAATATTGATTCAATCTCATTGCTTATTATTGGTCTGTTCAGGTTTTCTATTTCCACTTGATTCAGTCTTGGTAGATTGCATGTGTCCAGAAATTTATCCATTTCCTCCAGATTTCCAAACCGGTTGGCATATAGTTGTTCATAATAGTCTCCAATGATTCTTTATATTTCTGTGGTATTAGCTTTAATGTCTTTTTCTTCATTTCTGATTTTTGTTATTTGGGTTTTCTCTCTTTTTTTTTTAAGTCTAAGTAGTGATTTCTCAATTTTATCTTCTAAAAGAAATCACCTATTTGTTTTGTTGATCTTTTATTTTTCCTCCTTTCTTCTTCTTCTTCTTCTTTTTTTTTTTTTGTAGCTGATTGGTATGAGGTTTCAAACCCTTGATTTTGGTGTTACAACACCATGCTCTAACCAACTGAGCTAA
Source organism: Galeopterus variegatus (assembly GCF_000696425.1). NCBI lineage: Eukaryota > Metazoa > Chordata > Mammalia > Dermoptera > Cynocephalidae > Galeopterus > Galeopterus variegatus. Next base: position 813,498 of record NW_007726391.1, on the reverse strand, counting down.
CTGGCCAGCTTCTCATCCATCTTTTGTATTGTTTCTTTGGTCTCTATTTTATTTAGTACTGTTCTGATCTTTATTATTTCTTTCTGTATACTAATTAGGGGATTGGATTGTTCTTGCTTTTCTAGTTCCTTGAGGTATAACGTTAGGCTGTTTATTTGAAATCTTTCTACTTTTTTGATGTAAACACATTGCAATAAACTTCTCTCTTCTTTAACAGTATCCCATAGATTTTGGTATGTGCTTTTATTTTCATTTGCTTCAAGAAATTTTTTGATTTCTTGCTTAATTTCTTCTTTGACCCATTGGTCATTCAAGATCATGCTATTTAATTTCCATGTATTTGTATGTTTTCATAGTTTTGCTTGTTATTGATTTCTAGTTTTAATCTACTATGGTCTAGAAAGATACTTGATATGATTTCAAGCTTTTTACATTTGCTAGGACTTGATCTATGGCCTAACATGCGGTCTACCCTGAGAATGGTCCATGTGCTGATGAGAAGAACATAAATTCTGTAGTTTTTTGATGAAATGGTCTATAAATGTCTAAGTACCTTTGGTCTATAGCTTAAGTCCAATGTTTCTGTCCTGATCTTTTGTCTAGATGATCTGTCCAATGCTGAGAGAGGGATGTTGAAGTTCCCAACTATTATTGTATTGGGGTCTATCTTGCCCCTTAGATCCTACACTATTTTAGATTTTATATATATATGTGTATATATAAAATATTATTGCTGGGTACTTTGATACTGGGTGCAAATACATTTATGATTGTTATATCCTCTTGCTTAATTGATTCCTTATTATTACATAATGTCCTTCTTTGTCTGTTTTTATAGTTTTAGGTTTAAAATCTATTTTTATCTGATATAAGTATAGCTACTCCTGTTGATATTTGTTTTCCATTTGCATGGAATATTTTTTTCCATCCCTCCACTGTGTGTGTGTGTCTTTGTAGGTGAAGTCACCAAATAGTTGGATCTAGTTTTTTAATCTATTCATCCTATCTATATCTTTTAAGTGGGGAATTCAATTCATTTACATTCTGAATTGTTATTGAAAGGTATCACCTTACTCCTGACATTTTATTAATTTTTTATGGGTGTTTTGTTTATCTTTTGTTTTTTCTTTCCTTTTTGTTGTTTGAGTTTTTTTTCTTTATAGTGAAAACATATAGTTTCTTTCTCTTTCTCATTTGCATATCTGTTCTACCAGTGAGTTTCACTTTGTGTGTGTATTCATGATGGTGGTTTTTATTCTTTGGATTCCAGATGTAGGACTCCCTTGAGGTATTCTTATAGGGCCTTGTGGTGATCAATTACTGCAGGGTTTTTTTGCCTTGGAAAGACACTATTTCTCCTTCATTTCTGAAGAACAGCTTTATGGGCTACAGCATTCTTGGCTGGCAGTTTTTTTGTTTTTTGTGGCTTTTTGTTTTGTTGCACTTTGAATATATTATTCCATTCTCCTTTGGCTGTAAGGTTTTTGCTGAGAAATATGCTATTCATCTGATAAAGATTTTCTTACAGACGACTTGACACTTTTCTCTTGCGGTTTTTTATATTTCTCTCTTTGTCTTTGACTTTTGGCAATTTTACTACAATGTGTCTGAGAGAGGACCTTTTGGGTTGAATCTGTTTGGGGATCTTTGAGACTCTTGGATCTGGATGTCTATATCTCTCTTAATACTTGGGATGTTTTCAGCTATTGTTTCATTAAATAGGTTTTTAATTCTTTTTTTTTCTCTTACCCTTCTGGAACACCCATATGTAGATGTTCTATGCTTAAGGTTGCCCTGTAGATCTCATAGGCTTCATTTAAAAAAATTTTGTTTCTTTTTTCTTGCATCTTATGGAGTGTAGTTAACATTACTGTTTGGAACTCCTTTCCAGCATTTCATGAGTTTTCTTTTCTTTGGGGTCTGGTACTAGATAATTGTTGTATTCCTTTGAGTGTGTCATTTTGTTCTCATTTTATGTATTTCTAGTATCCCTACATTGATGTCTGGGCATCTGATGGAGCAGTTGATTCTTCTAATACTCTGGCTGGTTAGCTAAGTTCGTTAGAGTGTGGTTCTGATAAACTAAGCCCAGGGTTCACTCCCTAAGCCAGCCACTCCCCCAGCGGGGGGGGAAAAAATCTCTGAAATGAAATTTAAAATATACCATTTCATTTATGAGACCATTCAAATTTGAAATACTTAGGAATTAATCTAACAAAATATGTGCAGGATTGTTATCATGAAATAAATAAGTGAACAAATAAAGAGGTGGGCCAAGAAGAGAATAGTAGGTATTCAGCCAACATAGAGGTTTCAGATATGCAAATTAACCCCTGAGACAAGTAGGTATGTAAATGGACATTACTACTTAACTACAGTGTCCTCCATGGGAAAAGCTCTAAAGAAGGTATAAGGGAAGAAAGCAGTAGCAGAAGAAAGGGAACTTTGATGAGATATACACAGTCAGAATAAAGGAGGATACCAGAAATGTGCATGAGAGAGAGAGAGAGAGAGAAAAGAAAAGAAAAGAAAAAAGGAAATCTCAAAGCTTACCTCACACTGAATACAAAAATCAACTTGAAATTAATCATAAACCAATTGAAAACCCCCATAAGAAAACATATGAGAAAATCTTTATGACCTTGGGTCAGGCAGAGATTTCTAGATAGAATACAAAAAAGTACAAACCATAAAAGATAAAATTTGTAACCTGGAATTAATAAAATTTAAAACTTATGCTCTTTGAAAGACCATCTTCAGTATTTTCCCAAGGAAAATTAAAATATATACTCAATATGCAAATCTGAGAGAAGATTTATTCATGATCACCAAAACTGATTACAACCCAAATGTCCACCGGCTGGTGAATGGACGAATTGAGGTACACCAATACAATGGCCTTTTCTTCCAGCAATAAATAGTAACAAACTATTGATAGATGAGACAACACAGATGATTCTCAAAAGCTTATGCTAAGTGAAAAAACTCAGACACAAGAGGCTAGCTACATCATATAATATAATCCATTAATAAAATTTTCTGAAAAAAAATCTTCCTGAGAAAGCACAACTGTAGGGTGAAAAATAAGATCAATTGTTGCCAGGGTCTGGGGGACTTGGGAGAAGATCGACTACAGATAGGAGTCAAGAAACCTGTTGGGCTGATGGAAATATTCTGTAACTTTTTTGTGTGCATATGAAGGTTACAGAATTTCATGTGTTTGTCAAAACCATCAAACTGTATACCTCAGAAGGGTAAATTTATGTATGTGAATTATACCTCAATAAAGCTCACTTTAAAAATAAAAAATGGCCATGAGACAGAAGGAAATCCAACAAAATATGGTGTTATGAAAGTCAAACAGAGAAAGTGTTTTAGAAAAGAGGGCTTTGTCAACCGTATCACATGCTGCTGAGGTGTCAAGTCAGAGACAGGGGGAAAAGTGACCCTGGGAATTTGGCATCAGAGTGTAACAGAGCCCTTCCCTAGATGGGTCTGAGTAGGGCAGGAGAAATAGACACTCAGTTGGAGGAGACTAAGAAAAGAATGTAAAGTGAAGGAGTTTTTTATAAAGAGACTAGAAGATGAGCTGTTCATTAGTGGGGGAGGTGAGTGTGTGAAATAAAGGTTTTTCGATTTTTATTTTTTTAAATACAGGAGATGTTAGAGCATGAATGTATTCTGATTCAAAAGTTCATCAAACAGGAAAAAAAGAAATGATGCCACAAAAGAAGGGGAATAGTTTGCAAACCCTGATAAGTGCAAGAAGTGATCCCCGCACAAGAGAAGGACTTGTCTTCAGGAATACTCTACCCGTGGAAGCAAAATAGATTCTCACTTGAACTTGACTGTATATAATTATGCAGTTGCTTCCTACTAACTTATGAACATATATTTAAAGATAAACCAGAACAGACACCATCTGAAGAAAGCAGAAGGAATAGGTGTTTTTCAGGCAACTTAACTGAGCAGATTGTAACACTCGGGTAAGGCACTAAGCAGTACAATTTTTGTCAAGAGAAGTAGAAAATAAAATGTATCTGGTTACACACTTCTTTTCCCACAATAGGGAGCAGGCAGGTTAATCTATTGAGCCACAGCTTTTCTTCACATTGTATAAATTCATGCAGGAATTTACCATGTGTTGAGTGGCCCCTAAGTAAGCTCGGCAACTGCAGTTTTTAAAAGAGATATGGCGTTCTCCCCTCAGCCACCCAGGAAGGCAGAGGGAGAAAGCATGAATGCATAACCCAGCAGAAGAGTTTCTCTGGGGCCGGCCCGGTGGCGCACTGGATAAGTGCGCTGCTTGGGAAGTGCGGCGGCGCTCCCGCCTGAGGGTTCGGATCCCACATACAGACCGGTTCCCGCTCACTGGCTGAGCGAGGCGC
>NW_007726391.1:797279-808171 GCF_000696425.1 Galeopterus variegatus | reverse complement strand
TTGCCGGGCCCCGGGCCGGGCCTGGGGGGGGCCTAAGGGTTGGGGTTCGTTTCCCGGCCCGAAAAAAAAAAAAAAAAAAAAAAAAAAAAAAAAAAAGAAGAGTTTCTCTGAAGAACTGAGATGCATAGTTAGTACTTGGCTGGGGGGGAGTTATAAAAGTTCTGAGGGGCAGTAAGCGTTGGGAGGAAGATGCAAACCCCACTAGAGTATGGAATTCTGTCACACTCTACCCACCAGGAAACCTACCCCAAATATCACACGTTTCTTGTTTGTTCATCCTTTCTCCCCTATATTCCTCAGTAAAATGCAACCTCCATGGAGGCGAGGGCTTGGTTACTACTGTACCCCAACTTACGCATATGGCTCTAGACTATATCAACCCTCAACTGTCTACAGAAGAATTAGTTCAAGTCACTGGGGGGAGGGGAGAAAGGAGACTGTATTAGTCCATTTTTATGTTGCTATAAAATACCTGAAACTGGGTAATTCATAAAGAAAAGAATTTTATTTGGCTCACAATTCTGGGACAGCTGTATCTGGCATGGGCCTCAGGCTGCTTCTACTCATGGCAGAAAGTGGCAGGCAGCGGAGGGTACAAGCAGATCACATGGTGAGAGGAAAAAGGGGGGGGAGAGAGAGACAGAGAGAGAGAGAGGGCCTTTTCAAACAACCAGCTCTCACAGGAACTAATAAAGCGAGAACTCGCTCACTCCCCAGGGAGAGCACTAATCCATTCATGAGGGATCCACCCCCACGACTCAAACAGCTCCCAGCACTGCCACATTGGGGATCAGATTTCCACATGAGTTTTTGGGGGGACAACACGTCCAAATTCTGTCAGAGAGAGAAAAAGGAGACCCTATATTAAGCTGAGTTCATCTAACTATATAACAGCACCACACAATACATGTATAATTCAACAATTAAAGTAATATGAGTTGATTAATTCCAAGAAAGGGAAAAAATAGTCCTAGATGTACAAAGGTATGAGGAAAGGCCAGCAGTAAACACAAGAATGAAGAGATAATAATAATTTTCCTTTTCTTTTATCCTTTTGCAACAATTTAAAAAAAAATATTCTGTACCTGATTTGTTCATTTTATTCCAAAACCTATATTTTCCAAGTTAAGAAATGGTTCCTTTTGTAACACAGTGCATGTAATTATTCAGAAGATATTCAGGGTACAAATTTACTTCCTTTGCATTTCTCTGATTTTCTGAAGTATTAGTGTTCCTCTTCAAGAGACAATTGTTAGCAATTCTGAGTTTCAGGCTTCCATAATGCCTACCCTCAGGTACACAGACAATTGCATTTCACCTCCTCTTATCACTGTAGTTCACTTTTTTTCCTCTTCTGTGACCTTATATCCTTCTTCAATATAGCATCTTTTGTGTCTTTTGTACTGCCAACATTTTTATAATTCAATACAATGCTGGTTTATTCTGTCCTGTCTTTTTGCTCCAAGCTCTGTGTGTCTGAATTTTTGTAATAGATGGTAAATGTGTAGCTCTTTTCATTAAAAGTAATCTTTTTTTTCCCAAAGCACAGTCTTTGAGAGATGCTGACTTGTTATGCATGTTCAAGGAAAAATTAAACTTCTGAAAGTTGCTGCCTGCTGCTCCAGCAGAGGCCTGTGCATTTGTGCAGTGTAAGGTATACAGAACCGGAGGGCAAATTTCCTAGTTGTTAGAGAAATACTAAAATAGCAGCAGGTGTGACAATGGACATAGATTGAAAAGGCTGCACAATCTAGCAAACCTGTATGAAAACAAAGCCAATCTGAAATGATTCAATGTTACACAATTCAATATCAGTCCCGTCACTTCTTCATGAGATGAGCTTTGAGGAAGAGAGCCAAATCAGCAAGGACAAAAAGTTTATTCTACATGTAATTACATTGCCACGAAAAGAAGCATTGCCCAGACGTATACCTGCCAAATAGGAACAGAGAAGCACCAATTCAGGAAACCGTGTTTGATACAATCTAGGACCAAGCGATGCTGCCTACAATTAGTCTTCCTTTGAGAAGTACAGCTGTTTTCACAGATGTTCTTTGAAACAGCAGATTATTTGCTACCCCTTGGTTACAAACTCATTGAAATTGGAAGATGAAGGTGTACTCTCTTATGGATGGGACAGGAAATTTGCTAACCTCTACCCTAATCACTCAGAACTCTGTCGCACTCAGCCTGCCTTAGCTTCACCGTTTTTCACTCCTTCCATCCCCAATAGACAACCACATCAATNCAAGGACAAAAAGTTTATTCTACATGTAATTACATTGCCACGAAAAGAAGCATTGCCCAGACGTATACCTGCCAAATAGGAACAGAGAAGCACCAATTCAGGAAACCGTGTTTGATACAATCTAGGACCAAGCGATGCTGCCTACAATTAGTCTTCCTTTGAGAAGTACAGCTGTTTTCACAGATGTTCTTTGAAACAGCAGATTCTTTGCTACCCCTTGGTTACAAACTCATTGAAATTGGAAGATGAAGGTGTACTCTCTTATGGATGGGACAGGAAATTTGCTAACCTCTACCCTAATCACTCAGAACTCTGTCGCACTCAGCCTGCCTTAGCTTCACCGTTTTTCACTCCTTCCATCCCCAATAGACAACCACATCAATCAGCATCTCCAGAAAACCCCACCAAACCTCTGGCTTCACCACTTGCAAGAAATATGCAAACATTTCTTTGCTGAGCCCATAAGGTATTTCACTTAAAAGTCCACATTGCAGCAGGAATCCTCCAACTAGTCTATACTACTGTATCCTGCCATTTCTCCAACTCTTGCAAACGGTTTTGTAGAGGAAAGCCTGAGCAGATGATAGGGCTCCAACTAAGGAGCCCTGCCCTAGGATTGCTGTCAGAAGTATTGGCTTTTAGTTCTCATTTGATGACAACTTACAGAACTACTTGGGGAAGAATACTTGGTCTCTCGGGGTCTCATTTTGTTCCCACAAATAAAATAAAGGGGTTGTGCTAAATTATTTCTAAATTTCCTTCCAACTCCAGCATTTAATTATTTCATTCAGATGGCGTGAAATGTTCTCCAGAGTTTTCCATTCATCAGAATTTTCAAAATGAATGACTTGATGAAAGGTTGTTGGGAATTTTGGCCTTCTGTGTGTTCGGCATACCATTAGTCTACTTTTCTCGAAAGTCTCATAAACCCCTGAAAAAGAATTACCTATTAAAGAGGCCCTGACAACAGTTGGTTAGCTCAATGAAAGATAAAAGCCAAATGCTCTGATTAAGAAGGTCCTCTTACTTCTATAGAAACATTGGCAAATTCCAATCCCTCTCAGTGAGCCAGTGTCATAAGGTTTTGAAATGTGCTGAAAGACACAATCTAAGGCCCCCATAAAGGACACATGAATTCTATAGCAAGAATCATCAAGCTGGAATAATGATGTGATCCAAGAATTGATTAACCATAAGCATGAGGTTTAACACTTGGGGAAATGTCATCAACACTATGAGAAAGTGAATCATCTATGTGCCCAGGCAAAGTTTCAAGAAGAATCTAAAGTGAAGAACAGATGGTGAGACGCCAAGCCAAAGATATCTGACATTTCTCCAACATTTCCAATACAGCGGCTTTTGTAATATTGTGAGTGACAAGACAAACTATTACGTATTTATTGAGAATCTTTTGCACATTGAGCATGGTGGTGAACGCTGACCAGGCAAAAAAAATAAGGAAAGAAAAAACATGTAAAGACATGTAAAGAAACCAAAGTGGTTACACAAAGAGGCTATAAGAAATGAACTGTTTGCTTTAAATGAACTCATATCTACAAGAATTATATCTCAATGTACTGCAAAAACATAGAAGGAATTACAAAATCGCTTCCCAAAATTTTGAGAATATATGTACGATAGAAGTGGTACCAAGGTACAAAAGATATGGAAATATTCCTTGAATTTGAAAAAGGGAGGAAAGATGGCATCCAGATATAAATCATCAAAATTAAATAACTATATCTTCAATCTTAGAACAAATTGTTAATCGGTTTGTGATCGCTTAGGACAGAGAGGCACTTACTAAACCCAACATGGGCCTATTTACTTTAAGAGGTATTAAGACTTCAGCGAGAGTGGAACATAGAAAACTCTAAGCCAGAAATACACCTTAGTAAAATATCATTCTGTGAAGCCTTCCACTTGTCTGCTTTTTCCTGATCTGAGTAGCAGAATCTTGGTGATAATAGCTAGGTAGTGCTCCTACCAAAAACTGTTTTTGAAAATGATTCTTTTAGTAAGAACTGTATATATTTTGCCAATGAGTATACAACCAAATCAAAGGTCTACAGAGTGGATCCTACAATCACCTGTAGTCTCCATTCCTCCTGACCCAGTCAAGTGCCCCAGGAGCTGGCCTTCCGGTGAGCCACCTCTGTCTCCCAAGACTTGTCCCAAGCTGATCTCACTGGGATGTCACTTCTTACTTCGAAAACCATGATTACCTCATTTTAAGATGTTACAAATATGCTTCTCATCCCTTAGAACTGCATCTTTATCAGTGGATTTCTGTCCGAGTCTTATCTACAGTATGCTCTGCAAAGTGGTGGCTGCTGGCTTACCAGATAATGGGAATCCCTGTCAGGGTGTAGCAATTTCTCTCTCTGTATAACCTCAGTGAGGGATTCCTGTCCTTGCCATCCTCTGTATTATCTTTGCCACTATTGGCAGCCTCAGTATGCTGTGGTAATGGAGGAGGTGGTTCTAAAATCTTTTTGGCAGAAGGTATTACTTTATGTTTGTAATTGGAGCTGAGAAGTGGTCCCCACTGCACAGCACCAATACAATTTCTGTGTCACTCCATTAAACATTGCCTAGGGAATGTGGCTTATCACATTTGCAAAAGATACAAAACGAGAAGGGGTAGCCCTGATGTGGGATGATGGAATCAGGATTCAAAATTATCTCTAGGTTTGGAAATATGGGTCAATTAAAGAAATGGACTTTTAAGTAATGACTGAAGACATATTATATTCTGATCTGATTAAATTGATTGTACAAGTAACATGTGGATCATCTAACAACAAAAGTTTGAGTGATGAAGACATAGGGGTTTCAATTGATTGCAAGCTCACCATGAGAATACAAATGATCCTTTTAAGTAATGACTGAAGACATATTATATTCTGATCTGATTAAATTGATTGTACAAGTAACATGTGGATCATCTAACAACAAAAGTCTGAGTGATGAAGACATAGGGGTTTCAATTGATTGCAAGCTCACCATGAGAATACAAATGATCATCAAATATGAAATGGAAATTTAGGTCCCATTAACATAAGTGTATTCTTCATTTGAGGAAGATAATACTCCAATATCACTTTATGGTATTCAGACCTCATTTGGTGTATTGTATTTCATCTCACATGCCATGTTTTAAGGAAAACGTTGTCAGTCTGGATCTCTTATTACCTATTTGTCCCTGATCACAGGTCAGACTATACTAAGGGGCAGGGGAGAGTTATCAATTCTTGCAGGTTCTGCAAATTTCTGATATTATTTACATCATTCAGTACCTTTCTTGAAGTCATCACAATAAGTTAGGAGGTGCTCAGTTTTCATAGGCTTGGGTTTCGGGACACACCTCTAGGTTTCAAGCCACTCCCCAAGGTCTCTGGCCCTTCGTCTAGGTCCTCCCCTAGAAGAGAGTTACTATTGCTTAATTGACATCTTTTCAGAACCAACACAAGGAGGTTGAGAACACAAGGGAAGGATTTATGCAAATCCAGTGCTGAGCATCTCAGTAAAAGGAATTTATTTATACAGGCTTATACGACCCCAGTGACCGAGCATGCTCAGAAGAAGAGAGTTTATCCTTTGAATAACCTTCCACTAGAGGTGCCAAAGAACACAGAATATTCTTGAATATGTTCAGTGCATGTGATAGAATTTGACCAATGATCGTACCCAGAAAGGAGACCAACTGAGCACGTGTGAGACTATGTTACATAACAGGGAACTATTCATCAGATGGCATGAACATATATTAGGCAGTAAAACTATGAAAGCTGAATCCCAGCAGAAGACGGAGCTGTTGTTCACTCTCTCGGAGCCAGCCCGCACTCTGCCTGTGGAGTGTGTATTTCTTTCTTTTTGTATCAAACCTACTATCAGCAAGCAGCTGCCCATTCTATTGAGCCAACCTGCATTTTGTACTGAACTTTAAGTTGTATTTCTCACTTTTGTGTTAGACTTGGTGTGGGCTCTGCTCAGTCTCTGGAGGTAAGCCACACTTCTCTATGAAATCTGTATCTCTTATTCCTTACATTAATCCTGTTCTCACTTTCTACTGTGACTCTCCTCTTGAATTCTTTTCTGTGGTGGAGTCAATAACCTGATAAGGGGATGGGGTCGGTTGAGGCTGGCTATTGAGCCTCCCCAGACCCTCTCTTCTGGCATCAGCAACATCCTTATTATACATTAAAAATCTGTTCTTTTGGCCTCCATGCCTTCATTCCTATATTTCAGTGTTATGAAAAGAAATTACACTTTTGCCAAAATCATTGCTCATTTCAGTGGATTTGTTGTTCTATGCAATGAAAAGTCTTGTCTTCAACCTCATGAATCAGAGCATCACATATTCTTTTCATTTTTGAATGCATTGGTTCAGTGCCAATAGACTCAGATATCAGTTTAGATGGCTACTGAAGGGATTTATTTATGATATTTACAATATGAAAGATTCCATGGGAGTTGCCTATTAAGCTGTAAGAAGAGTCACCTATACCACCAAATGAGGGTTACCTGTATTTGCAAATGAGGGCAACTCTACCCTATGCCTGTCCCACCACTGTATCTTGGAAGTAGATAACTTGTTTTGACTTCAAAGATGGGACTTTGAACTTTGGACTTTTGAGTTGAAACAAGTTAAAACTTCAGGGCTATGGGGATGAAATGAAGGTACTTGCACGTGCAAATGACATGAGTTTTGGGGGTCTAGTGATGGAATGGCTTAAGTTGAATGTCCCCCCAAAACTTTATCCCCACTGCAACTGTTGAGAGTGGGAAATTCTACTGTGGTAATTGAAAGGCAAGGCCTTGAAGAGATCATTAGATTGTAGGACCATGCTCTAGTGAATGGATTAATAATGGTGGTCAGGAGTGTGGTTCTGGAAACTTTAAAAGAAGAGCACAAGAGAGGTTGCTCCACCATTTTCCACCATGTGAACTCCTGGGTCACTGTCACCACCACCAAGACCCTCACCAGATGTGTTCCCTGGACTTCAGACTTCCTAGCCTCTGAAACTGTAAGCCTGTAAGCAGTAAATTTCATATTCTGACAAATTAGCAAGTTCTGTGTATTTTATGATAAGCAACAGAAATGGACTAGTACATCAACGGAGATTATGAAGGTGGAAATCAACATCTAAGGACAGTAAAAAGAACTATGGCTGTGCGTGGCCTGAATAAGAGTGAGGGAACATATAGCTATACTCATATATTTTATGTATCACTTAGAATAAGGGGGGTAGTTCCCAGAGATAGACCTGGGATCAAGAAAACAAGCTATTTGCATTTAGACCTTGGAATGGAAAAATCTAGCAATAAGACTATAGCTATACTCATATATTTTATGTATCACTTAGAATAAGGGGGGTAGTTCCCAGAGATAGACCTGAGATCAAGAAAACAAGCTATTTGCATTTAGACCTTGGAATGGAAAAATCTAGCAATAAGACTATCCAAGTATGGGACAGATAGCCTTATAAAGTAAGGAGTCCCCCCAAAAGGAAGGAAGTGTTCAACCTTCATAAATAGAATGGGGTTAGCTGAGAGTTTTTATAACACTAAAAAATTGTTTTGTAGCACTCATTTATCTTTCCTCTGTTTTAAGAATTGCTGAACACAATGAAAGCATTTTCCAATTTGTCCTAAATGGTTCCAAAATCAATCTTATAGAACCTCTTCAAAATTTTAAAAATTTTGCCTTGATGATAACAAGAAATTTTCTCTCTGTGAGTGGAGTATCCTGTGTAATCTATTAAATTGAATATGGGAAAATTTATATAACAGTTTTATGTTCCTAATTTGAAGCATAGCAGTAGGATGGGAATCCCAAATATTTTAAAGTTACCATACTTAGAAAAGTTTAATAAAGGGAAATAAATTCATCAAGTTTAGATACAGTAACCTATTTCTACTATAGAAAATAGCTTTACAAGACTATAAACGAAATTTCATTCAGTCTCCCAACTCAGGTAACCACCCAACTGGTAAATTTGTAAAGTGGTAAAAAATGAGAGTTGATTGAAAACATTTTTTATTAAAGCATTGTAAGCAATATAAATACTTAGCATAAATCACTTTGTGTTACTGTTAATGTTTCACCTTGTTTTGCATGTTTTAAAACAAAGCATTTTTTAAAATTATACCATTGTATTAATTTTAAGTGTAGACTACTTGACTCTGCTTAAGTCAAATATGATGTCATAGCTTAAATTAAGCAGGGCACTGTTTCTTTTTTTTTTTGTGACCGGTAAGGGGATCGTAACCCTTGGCTTGGTGTCACCCGCACCGCGCTCAGCCAGTGAGCGCACTGGCCATCCCTATTATAGGATCCGAACCCGCGGCCTCTGCGCTGCCAGCGCCGCACTCTCCCGAGTGAGCCACGGGGTCGGCCCAAGCAGGGAACTGTTAATTTTTTTTTTCTGTGCAATCACAAAACAATGATGAAAATCTGTGCATTATAAAAATTATGTCACATGGAAATCACTCACAACCTGTAGGAGATTACAATCATGAAGCAAAACTAAAAAATACCCAGGATTCTTTGTGGGCACAAATAATAAGAGATTGTTAATACTCTTTCAAAAATAATTAAATAAACATTGCCAAGTATTGAAACAGATTTATAAAAGAATATAATCAAATAGAATTGTCCACAATCTATCTTCAGCAAAGAAGGGACAGATCTGTGGTTATGTTCAATTTCCTGGAAAGCACTTTGACTATTCTCTAAAATGCTCATTCCATTGTCAACGGATAAGTACACTCAGTAATAATCTGTATTCTCTGTATTTTTATTAAAAATTTATTGAAGTATCAGATATAGAACACATATTAAAGTATACATACAGAAAAGGAAACAAATCATATGTGTACAGTTCAATGGATTATCAAGAAATGAACTCACCCAGGTAACTACCCCAAATGTCAAGAAATAGAACATTACCAGCACTCCCTGAGCTCCCTCGTGCCNCTGTGCATTATAAAAATTATGTCACATGGAAATCACTCACAACCTGTAGGAGATTACAATCATGAAGCAAAACTAAAAAATACCCAGGATTCTTTGTGGGCACAAATAATAAGAGATTGTTCATACTCTTTCAAAAATAATTAGATAAACATTGCCAAGTATTGAAACAGATTTATAAAAGAATATAATCAAATAGAATTGTCCACAATCTATCTTCAGCAAAGAAGGGACAGATCTGTGGTTATGTTCAATTTCCTGGAAAGCACTTTGACTATTCTCTAAAATGCTCATTCCATTGTCAACGGATAAGTACACTCAGTAATAATCTGTATTCTCTGTATTTTTATTAATAATTTATTGAAGTATCAGATATAGAACACATATTAAAGTATACATACAGAAAAGGAAACAAATCATATGTGTACAGTTTAATGGATTATCAAGAAATGAACTCACCCATGTAACTACCCCAAATGTCAAGAAATAGAACATTACCAGCACTCCCTGAGCTCCCTCGTGCCCCTCCTTCCTCACTAAAGGGAACCTCTATCCTGATTGCTAATACCAGATATTTGTTTTACCTGTGTTTGAACATTTTATGAGGAGAATCCTACACTTTGAATTCTTTTATGTCTGGGTTCTTTCATACAATATTGGATGTGTGAGATTCATCCATGCTACCTTATGTAATAGGAGTTTGTTCTGATGTGTAGTATCTCCTTGTGTGAATAAACCACAACTTATTTTTCCATTCTTCTGTTCATGGACATCAGAGATGTTTGCAATTTGAAACTATTATGGCTATTCTTGCATATGTTTCTTTGTACACGTATGTATGGATTTCTTATGGTTGTATAACTAAGAGTAAAACTGCTAGTGTACAGAGTATGTGTATCTTTAAATTTAGTAGCTACTGCTTAACAATTTTCCAAGGGCATTATGCAATTTTTATTTCACCAGCAGTGTAAGAAAGCCTCAGTTAGCTCCACATCGTCACAAACACTTGATATTGTTAGTCTTTTTAAATTTTAGTCATACTGATGGATGCACGGTTGTGTCTCATGTTTTAAATTTGCATTTTCTTGATGACTGCTAAGGTTGAACACCTTTTCATATCCTTACTGACTCTTTGGATATCTTCTTTTCATAAGTGCCTCTCAAGTTTCTGGCTCATTTTAAAATTGTGTTGATTTTTTTTTTTTCTTTTTGGGTTGTAGAAGCTTTACATATATTCTGGGAACAAGCCTCCTGAGGGTTTATGTATTGCAAATATCTTCCAGCATTTCCTGGCTTGCCTTTTTATTCTCTTAACCATATCTTTGGTAAGTATATGGTCATAATAGTAAAACCATGTTCTTTTAATCAATGTTTTCCTTTATGGCCAACGATTCTTTTTTGTCCTATTTAAAGCACACTTTACCTTATAATTTAAAAATATTCTCCTAGGGGCCGGCCCGGTGGCGCACTGCTACAGTGTGCCACTTGGGAGCAGGGCGGCATTCCCGCCGAGGGTTCGGATCCCCCATACAGACCGGTTCCCGCTCACTGGCTGAGCGAGGGGCGGGCGCAGCACTGAGGGTTGCAATCCCGTTGCCGGTCACGGTCCGGTACGGGCGCGACACTGAGGGTTGCGGTCCGTTGCCGGACACGAAAAAAAAAGAC
>NW_007726391.1:794952-796764 GCF_000696425.1 Galeopterus variegatus | reverse complement strand
ACAGACCGGTTCCTGCTCACTGGCTGAGCGAGGGGCGGGCGCAGCACTGAGGGTTGCAATCCCGTTGCCGGTCACGGTCCGGTACGGGCGCGACACTGAGGGTTGCGGTCCGTTGCCGGACACGAAAAAAAAAGACAAAAAAATAAAAAATAAAAAAATAAAAATAAAAATATTCTCCTATATAATCTTCTAGAAACTTTATTGCTATACTTTCAATATTTAGGGCAACAATCCATCTGAAATTGATTTTTATCTATGATGTGATTGCAGGCCAACTTTTGTTTCTCTATATTTACCCAGTAGGTCCAGCACCATTTACTGAAAGACTATCCATTACACACTCCTCTGTAGAGTCACTCTCCAAACTAGGCAAGCAACCTTATGTCAGTCAAATGAATTACCAGATGTATTCCAGAAAACAATTGTCAATTTTTGTTAAGATGTCTTCTGGAACATTCATTGGTATTGTGCTTGTGGGGAAAATAGAATAGTTTAGTCAGACCTCCTTGCCTCAGGTCTGGTTGGGGGTGGTGCAGCACATTCTTTGTAAACAAGTTGTGTGTGGGTGGAGTTAGTGAGCATACATGCCAATGTATCTTTTTAGTTTGTTGCTATTCTGTGTTCTTCAGAGTTTGTGGACCAGCAGCCTGAACTGCTGGTCAGCAGAGCTCATGTCTAAAAATAGAGCATGTTTGCTTCACTGGCAGCTGCTCGGTTTTTCTTTGGACTTTACCAGCAGCAGTTGAGTTTCTGAGTTTCTCTTTGGATTGCTTAGCTCTTAGACGTGTGTGTGCTGAATAAAGACTACTCTTTCTTCAACCAATGCTCCAAGGACCTTTTTTCTGGTTACCTAGCTCGTAGACCTGCATGTGAAGGGTTTGTGACCCAGTCTGGACAATGGGCTTGTGGGTTCTGTGAGCTCTAGACCCAGCCCTAGCTCTACAGTGCTGAATCTATAGATCAACTTCAAGTCTTTGGTTGAATTCCCTGGTGAAGCCATTTTGCCCTATAGTTTTCTGTATTTCCTTCCTTCAACTCTATTGAGATTTAATTTGTGGTTCTTCCAACTTCTTTAGATGGCTAAAAAATATAATTGATTTTCAACATATCTTCTTTTCTGATATATGAGTTTAAGACTATTTTCCTCTAAGCATGGCTTTCACTGCATCTCATAGTTGTGAAATGTCACACTAATGTCATAGGTAGGGTCCGTGGGGCCCAATAGTTGGCCTCAACATACCCAGTCCTCTTAACAGTTTCTTGTCACTGCCGCAGGAAAGAGTTCAATGGCAGAATCAGAGTAGAAAGTGAGAACAAGTTTAATAAAATAGATAAGAAATACAGGTGCCACGGAGATAGTGTGGCATGCTCTAGAGACTGAGCAGGGCCCACACCAAGTTTAACACAAAAGTAAGTTCAGTATAGGCATCAAGTCTAACACAAAAGCCAGAAAAACATACTTAAAGTTCAGTACAAAGTTCAGTCTGGCTCAAGAGAATGAGCAGCTGCTTACTGAAGGTAAGTTAGATACAAAGTAAATTATAGATACAAAGGAAAGCGAGCAGCAACACTGCCTTCAGCTGGGATTTGGCTTTTATAGTTTTCCTGTGTAGCAAATATTCAATTAATGGGGTGGTTCCCAGTTGTATGCACCAGAATGCTCTGTGCTCTCTTTTGAGCATGCCCAGTCACTGGATTGCATAAACCAGCCACCACCCCGCCTTGTCTCATTTTCCTGTGTTAGTGCTAAGAATAGGTCTAACTGGCAACAGTAACTTTCCTCCAGGGGAGAGCCCAGAGGAGGGGGCCTGA
>NW_007726391.1:792198-794067 GCF_000696425.1 Galeopterus variegatus | reverse complement strand
TAGGTCTAACTGGCAACAGTAACTTTCCTCCAGGGGAGAGCCCAGAGGAGGGGGCCTGAGAGATCTGCGAGTGGCTGGAAACCCAGAGGCATGTCCTGAAACCCAAGCCCGGGAAAACTGAGCACATCCTGTATCAACACTACAAATGACTGAAATCCTTCAAAATTTGATAAAACCTATTTTATTGATTAGTATCTGGTCAATTTTTGTAAATGTTCCACAGGTACTTGAAAAATATATATATATTTTGAAATTGTTACATGCAATGTTCCATATATATCACTTACAATGATGATGTTAGTTCTGTTGTTAAAAGTCTGTGTTCTTACTATTTTTGTCACCCCATTCTCTCAGTTACTGAAAGATGTATTATAATCCTCTACTATTATTGTGGATTTATTATCCTCTTATTTTAGTTCTGTCATACTACAGACACCGGAATCATTATTTTTATGGAGTTTCCCTTACACCATCTAATTTAACAGGTGTCTTACTAAGGTAGGTAGGGCCAGGGCTGTACTTCTCAAACTTTCTGGCTGAAAGACCAATTTTTTAAAATTTTTCTCAATTCATCATGGGCTGGTAATCAACAAAATTTCATATATGGATGTTGCACCAATGTCAAATTTCTATAAAAGTTTCTGGATGTTCTCACATAATGTATTTATCTTGCCATGAACTGATAACATAGAGTTCACAATCTAGCACTTGGAGTACCTACTNTTTGTAGTTGTTACTTTTTAAATGTGATGTGAAAGTAATGGAGATCCAGTTATGTTTTCAAGAGATAGCTTAGGCTACATACAGTGTGACGAATAGTCGAATTTGAGAATTTAACCACAGTATACGATTTCTAAGAGCCTTGTGTAAAGAAAATTAATTTTAACACATTAGTGTCAGTGAGCTGGAATTACAAATGGATGGACAAATAATCTCAATTTTTAAAAAAGCTTCATCTATAGATGCATGTACAGGGAGCAATGAAACTTGCGTTTCTTAAATGGACCCAGACATTTCTTCCCTCCTGCCTTCAAGTTAATGGATTGCCATATGGAATCAGCTTCCAGGGACAGGACAACTTCCTAACACAGTTAGCGATGAAGCTATCTATCTCCGGAATGCCTCAGGGTTTGGGGCTCACTACTCCCTCTCTCTCCCACTGCTGCCGCTGGAGGAGGTCTGGCTGGCTAAAGCATCCTGTGACTGCTCTATTTGTTTCAAACACTTTCTCATTGAATGTTTTGCTTACAGTTGTTTTTCCTTTTTTAATCTTATTTTCCAACCACGACATTCAAACCCTATTGCAAATGTACAGGAGCAAGGAATATGTTATTTTTTTTAGATGGAGCTCTCATATTTGGATAGAGTACATCTGCAGTATTTGCTGTAAGATGCTGTTAGATTAATTGTATTTATATTATTTTATTTTTAAAAAATATTTTAACATTTATTTGCACATATCTGTGGGGTACAGTGTATTGTACTAATACTTGCATATACTGCGCAATGATTTACTTAGGGTAGATAGCATAGTTTTGTATCTGTTAGTCCACTTTTTTCTCCCCCTCCCCCTGCTCCCTGACCTCTGANAAAAAAACAATAAAAAGTAGAGGTATATATAATGTAATGTCTGGTGCAATAAGTATTATAAAGAAATAGTGGGTGTTAGTCTAAATAGACTGGTCAAAGAAGGATTCTCTTATCAAGTGACATCAGAGTGCGATTAAATAAAGTGAGAGAACAAACCAAACAAAGACTGCAGAAACGAGTATTCCAAGCATTATAATAGCCTGGCAAAGGTCCTGATATGGGAGAATCCTTAGAATATTCTAGGACTGGGAAGAAGCTTCATGTGGTTGGAGTAAAGAG
>NW_007726391.1:788907-790536 GCF_000696425.1 Galeopterus variegatus | reverse complement strand
AACATGGGAGTGCAAGTGTCTTTTTGATATATTGTTTTCATTTCCTTTGGGTATATACCCTGTAGTGGGATAGCTGGGTAATAGGGTAGTATTTAAATCCTACTTATCCATCCAGAGTATGTTGTAACCATTCAGTGAAACAATACTTCTCTCAAATAATCATACTGGGCTTTACTGGGGAAACTTTTGCTATGCTAAAACAATTTTCTGAGGAAAAAATTAGTAGGAAAATTATTTTATGAAATCAAAAAATATACATTTTGTTTTATTTCATTTTTCTCTCATTTTAATTAAGAAGAATGAAATTGCTTACCTGAAGTTAAAGTCAACTTCCAGTTTTTTTATAAAACTTGTTGACCTCCTTCTCTTTCTCAAAGACCAGAGATAACTTCCAGACTCTCCAGGGAGGGTTACAGAGCAATCTGGATGTGAAGATACATGATTTGATGTTCTATCAATGTCTTAAAATCTCACTGGTTTTCACAACTCAGACTGCCTGCATCATCTTCTGGAAGAGTTTATTCCCACAACTGACCAAAGGGCAATGGTCATGAGATTCTGAATCCCTGCCCACAGCCAACTGGAGCTGGGTGTCCCCTGACCCAGGTGGGGAAGTGGAGGGGGAAAGTGGGGATTGGGAATCTGGAGAGTGAGAATTGTGAATTGGAACAGAAAGGACACAGTCAGTCAGTCTTTGTTGCATGCCAAACTGGAAGGGACTACAGAACCAGGGCCCATTGGCATGTTTAGGCAAAATGCATAGAAAAGATGAGAAAAATCTTCCAAGGAAGAGAAAATCTGAAGTAAATGTGCAGAAGAGACCAAGAGGCGCCAAAGAGACAGGACTAGGAGCCTAACTTAGCTTCTCATGGGATCCACTTGTACTTTCTACCGACCCCTGTTTCCTTCAATATATTCACTCTATGGGCCAGCCCTTTGGCTCACTCAGGTGAGTGCGGTGCTGGGAGCGCAGCGGTGCTGGGAGTGCTGCGGCCGCGGGTTTGGATCCTATATAGGGATGGCCAGTGCGCTCACTGGCTGAGCACAGTGCGGGCGATGCCAAGCCAAGGGTTACAATCCCCTTACCGGACACACACACACACACACACACACACACACACTATATATATATATATATATATTCACTCTATGAGACTCTAGGCCCCACTAGGTACAGAGTCAAACCTTCTAAGCAATTAGAAAACATTAATTTCTCCCACCCCCATTATCTATGACTAAGTATTTTCTGAATCCAAATCAGCAACTTTTGTCCTNCTCCCACCCCCATTATCTATGACTAAGTATTTTCTGAATCCAAATCAGCAACTTTTGTCCTGCCACCTAAAAAGCAGCCAATTCGTACAAGTGGTTTGCTTCTTCTGGGCTTCCTATTGGTTAGGAATTCAAAACTAGAAGATTGGTCAGAACAGAATCAATGCTGCTTGAGGGAGGGGAGATCATAATGTCAAATGAACATCTGTTTATTTTGATAAATATTCTATGTAAGACTCAGAAATTGTTTAAAATTCTGATTCCATTGCGGTGATGATGGTGTTTTATTAATTGATTTGGTATTAATTAATTTCCCCTTTGTCCTCCAAATTTCCACTTCTCTGCCATTTACAAATG
>NW_007726391.1:785419-787588 GCF_000696425.1 Galeopterus variegatus | reverse complement strand
GATTTTGCTAAAGCGAAAAGATGTTCTATGGAAGAAAATAATCTACGTGTCTATTTAACCCCCATTTCTTTATATTAAAGAGTTCTGCTGCACAGTAGGCATAAAATTAATAGGCAGTTTACATAACATTTGCAGTAAATTGCCAGATAAAAAAGCTTTCTCAGTTGTGTGACTATGAAATTGAAAAAACAAAACTATAAACTTTATTCTTTACTTGCATTGCTGCCAGCATGTTGTCTAAAACATCTGCTCAGGTAATATGTTATATGCAATAGCCTGTGCAGGTTAGGCCAGTACATAATAGAAGTAAATGTATTTTTAAATGCCAGGTTTTAAAAGAAGACAGGCCCGCGTGGTCTCTCATTATAAGTGAAATGACTTTTCATGTCTTCCCATCAGTAGTCATGCAGCTTTGGGGAGAGTTTCAAAGGTCAACATCCATAACTCTTTATTCTTTACTCATTCACTCTTTTCTCTTGAGAGAAGTGCAGGAAGACTATTTTCTAAGTGGACTTGCATTTCATCTAACAAATGAAAAAACTGTTGCTCCGAGTTTCTGTATATGCCAAAAATCCTTTCAATTTGATGTATACTGTTACCAGCAGAACAAAACATCACAGGGAAAAAAGCAAGTCTAAACTCTTGTTCCTTCCTTATTTTCAAAATGTGTGATCACAGAAATTGCACCTAAAATAATACAAGAAACACCTAGAAACAATCCCTCAAGGTAAATGAGAAAGGTATATGCTTTCTTCAGAACTACAAAGTATTGACTTCAGGGAAACGTGTTTCATATTCTTTTTAGTCAGCACATCATCATCTGATAAACTCTATCCAAAACGGTTAATATGATTAACAATGCAACGTAGTAACATACAAGAGAAAACAAAGATCCAGCCTGTTTCCACGTTGCTCATTCATTGCTTCACTTACCAACGTTTACCAAACCTCTAGGCTGGTTCTAGGCTCTGGAGATACAAGAGTGACCAAGGCCACCAAAGTCCCTGCCCTCATCTGCAAGATGGTGGCAAATAAGCAAATAAACTTAAAGGACAGTAGTTTGGGGTTATAAAAACTAAAAAAAGTATGAAAAGTGTATCATGGTTGTTAGTTCCTTCTACTAACTATTCTCAACACGTGTTTTCAAATTTCCATTGTTGTGTACTTCTTTCCATTGACTTATCTGTTCTCTGCTATTTTCCCTCAAGTAGCTAGCTGAATCAATAGCTATATAATCTAATACTATGTTCAAGATAAAGTGTAAATGACAGAGAGTGGTCTTTAATAGGTTAGCCCTATCAAAGGCTTCCAATAGCTCAGTATGAACAAAATAATGTAGACATTCCAGAAATTATGCCAGAGACAATGGGAGGGTTATCTTCGGTAAATGAAACTTTTCGGGTTTGCTCAGAGCAAGGCTACCACAGCAGTCACCCTCCTTTGCAAGTGATGCTGACCCTGCACCATCACCTGCTGGTCAAGAACTATCTGAAGCACAACCAAACATTCTGCACCTACTGAAAAAATGCAACATGAATTCCACAGCTTCGCCTGCGAGTATCCCTGCCAAAAGTGTTTCACCTAAATTTAATAAAGTCTTTAGATCTAACTCCCACATTATGAAAAATACAGAGGAAAGAGGAACAACTTAAACAAAACCATGAGGAAACTATCAGGCAAATCAAAGGTGAAACATTCTAAAAGACAGAGTCAATAGATTATTTATGCATAAAAGAAATGTAAGAGACACAGAGAAACATAGCAGCATGTTATCCTTGAACAGTTTTGGTTTTATTCATTTTTTAAAGAAATGACTATGAGAAGTAGTTTGATAATAATTGCGGCAATTTGAATGTGGGCTCAGCGTTAGATGATATTTTTGAATTACCGGTAGTATTGTTAGCTGTGATAATGGCATTATGTTCATGTAGGGCAACATCAATGTATTTTTGGAGATGCATGCTAAAGCACCTGGAGGAGAAGGGCCATGATAAATAGTTCCACAAGCAGGGAAAAGCTCAACAATTATATTCTCTCTCTATTATTTTTTTTCTGACTATTTTAGTATACTTAAAGACTTTTAAAACTAAGTCTCATATGGGTTAAACTTTGTTATTCACTTTCATAAATAGAATTCTTTCTATGTAACCAGCATGGCTCTTCAATCTA
>NW_007726391.1:782938-784134 GCF_000696425.1 Galeopterus variegatus | reverse complement strand
AAAAAAAGGAAGAAATACTAACATACGATCCAAGACTGCCTGGCCTCAAATTCCTGCTCAACCACTTACCAGTTGAGTGACTTCAGGCAAGTTTTCTACGTGCTTGAGTTTTCTAAAAACCACCTCATATATAGTGTTGTTAAGAGATTTTAACAAGTTCACACACACGAAGGACTTGGAACCATGTCTGAGACTGCGTATGCTCATAATTAGTCATTATTAAATTATTAAATGCTCAAGGGTGAGATATATTCAGTTCTTATCACATTGCTTGATCAAATATATTGTTTTATGGCTGATTTTTAAATAATAACTGCTCATAAAAATACTACTGGCAATAATATTAAAAAATAGCATAATAGAAATACTATTTCTACTTTGTCAAAGTACATTGTAACAGACTGGCCAATGAAATAAATGATGAATTTTAAAAAGCAAGTTTAAAGTCCTTTTCAACATATAATTGCTGCTGCCACTGTGGTGGCTGCTGAGTAATTCAGTCAGCTCTGGATGTTTCAGAGGAAGAAGGTAAACTGTGCATGTTTACTTCCCCTGCACTCAGCTTTGGCTACCTCTGAGGATGCCAGAAACACCTGGAGAGCCCATTCCCAGATGTGAACTACATGGACTGACCCCAATTACATCCGATTACATTGTCGGGATATCTACAAACCGTCCTGTTTGATCCTCCTAACTAAATTGCTACTCATAATTTTTTCTCTATAATATTCTAAACTTATGGCATACTTTTTAAGGAAACTGAGGAAAATTGCAGGAGGTAATGGTTAGCAGCAGGAGAAAGGGTTTTGTGGGTTGTATGCTGTGTAGCTCTTCAGAAGGAAGCCTTCTCTGGAGCAATCATGGGAGTGAATTTTATAGAGCTCAGGTCGCTATGCAGACTCCTGTGAACTGTGAGAGAGACGATCAGAAACCCGTGTCTCTTCCTGAGGGCTTATGAGCAATTATTCCAATCCTGCATTTTTATCTTTCCCAGGTCTTCAAAAAGTTCATGGAGGGATGCGTGTTATCTTTTAATTTCATTTTTCCATGAACTTTTTGAAGTACCATTTTATATAGGAAACCAAAAAAAAAAGGGGTGATGTATGGGAAACCCATGGTGTCTTTCCAACTCTCCTTTATTTTTGCTCTCTTCTTTCTCTATTTTTCACTCAATCTAACCTGTTTTTTAAAAGATG
>NW_007726391.1:764510-782447 GCF_000696425.1 Galeopterus variegatus | reverse complement strand
CATGACCATGTGATAAACTCTCTTACTGGCCATCATTGACAAGACAGCAATAATCGAGATCGGATATCACTTCTGTCTTCTCTTTTACTAATATTACAAAAAAACAGAAACAAAAACAAAAACCAAAAAAAGGAAGAAATACTAACATACGATCCAAGACTGCCTGGCCTCAAATTCCTGCTCAACCATTGGATTTGAAATCTATGAGAAACAATAAATATGTTGTAAATAACCTTGACTTTTTCTCTCAAAAGAATCCCAGTATCTTACCCCACAAATGGGACATGACCGGCTCCATGATGTTAATCAACCATAAGAAATAGTGTACTATAATTTGCATGCCCTTCAGAACATTAATACAAGTGGCATGAAATAATAATTTAATATTATAGAGCACTTCATTGCGTCAACAAAAGTACCCATGCAGCCAGCAATGCTAACGAATGTGCATGCTCAATTCAAATCTCACCAACTTGACGTTTTTTTCATTATTATAATGTCAACTTCTCAAGAGCTAAATGGATGATATAAAAGTTACCTCATATTCATGAATGTCTGAGGATGGCCACCTCTCTTTCCACTCTGCCTGTGTAGAAGGCGTTAATGGCTTACCAGCCTCTGCTGCGTTTGCCTCTGTTTTGATGTGTGTCTCCAGAAGATACAAAGAGTAGCCGGGTCTTCTCCTCCCCTTGTCTCTTTCACCTTGAAGAAGAACTTCCATTAGCTTTCTGATCCAAAGCCTAAGAACGCACACATTCACTTCCAAAATGAACTAAAAATCTCAAAATATATGTTCCACTCTAATTCTCTTGTTCATGATTTTTTTTCTTTTTAATGTTCTAAGGATCTCAGACACCAAAAATGCACCCAGTATTGTGTTTTACATTAATAATCTCATCCACATTCACAATACAGACCCTCAATCCAAAAACTTAAGAGTAAATCATTTTTATTATGACTTGTATGCTACAGTGATGAGAGAGGGGGTTTTGCTGCCAATTTCAGTGTGGCTGGTACAACATTTTGTTAGGTTCCCTGGAAGAATACTTATTTAAAATATCCTACCCATCATCAGCATGTATGTCAATTATATGTTGTAGATTGGGGATTATACATGAGCTCTGAGCCATTTCGGTTATTCTTATGCTCCTGTGGGGTACCTTGTATCCATCTTCAGTGCTATAGGAGGATACTTCAAAAAGTTTATGGAAAGATTTTTATTATTTTTTCATTCTATTTTTTTCACAAACTTTTTGAAGTACCCTTGTATACTCATTGCTGCCTGAAGAGGAAAGAATAAAAATGGCTAACACATCATTTGTCCAATTGCAAATAAAGAAGAGGGGGTGCAGAGAAAATATATATATAAGTTCATGATTGTCTATTTTTGGTGGTAGTGGGGTTCATTTTTAGCATATCAGCAAAATTATGTGTGTTTTATATATAATGTATACATACCTAAAGAATACGTCTTCTTTATATATGTTATATATAAAGTATATGCATGTATTCTATACATATAATACATACAGATGTTCCCAAACTGGCACTGCCTTGCAATTAAGATAGGTAAAGCAAAGAAGGTAAGGTAGAACCTAAAAGGGCTAGGGAACTGGCAGGGACAAAAGGCACACCAAGAGGGTGGGGTGAATCCCAGCCCAAGTAAAGTTGGTGCCAATGAACTAGTGAATAGATTGAATGTAGCCAAAGAAAATGTGGGTGGTGGTTTTTAGACTCAAGTGTATTTACAATTATAAACCAGTGAAGCCTGTTTAAGTGATTAAACATTGTATGGAAGTAGGGTTCAAATCCCTGAGGAATTAGGCAGGAAGAACTGGGCCCAAACCTAGAGAGTTTGGGATTCAATGCTATTCAATGTCCTAGTCTGAATGTGAGGACAAATTCAGTGACAGGAATCTGGACAGTCAAGCAGAGTGACCTCATACGGCATCTGTGATCACACTGACAATGGACGCAAGGGTTTCCAGAAGACACCCACCATGCAGAAGGAATCCTGTAGACTGCCAAGACCATTTTTGGTGGTTCCTGGGTTCTCGTGAGTCTGGGGAAGGGGACCTTCATCACCTGAAGTTGGGGCAGCCAGCCTCTGCACAGATACTCTTGTCAGAGGAAAAGTGTGCAGGACCTGAAGAAATGAAAGTAAAATAGTAAGGAATTTTTATGGATATTTAAAAGTAGCACGCCCAGACAAATTACTTTCAAATTACATCTAAGAAACAAAAGGAAATCAAAATTAGGTGGTCAGACGAGGCCACAGGTCTTCTTTGAGTGTTTTGAATATTGCTGAATTTATGTCAGAAAATATCTACAGTAAACTCTGTGTGCACAGAGATTTACATAACAGGTGTACAAGTGGAGAGGTCCTTAGTCAATTAAATAAAGGACCACCAAGCTATTAGTATCACAACTTTCTCTCTTCAGTTGTGCTGACTCTTTCTGTTCCTTCAATAGCTTAAGAAAGCTGTCTTTACCTATGACAGATATGTTTGTTCCAAGACCCCCAGTGAATGCCTGAAACCTTGGACAGTACTGAACCCCACTGTCTTTTCCTATATACACCTGTGATAAAGTTTAATTTATAAATTAGGCACAGTATTCTTGCACTTTGAAGCTATTATTAAGCAAAATAAGGGTGACTTGAACACAAGTGCTGCAGTGATGTGACAGCAGATCTGATAAGCACAACAGCTACAAAGTGACTAATGGGCTGGTGGACTGCACAGCGCGGACCTGCTGGACAAAGGGATGATTCACATCCTGGGAAGGACAGGATGGGATGGCAAGAGATTTCACCACACTACTCAGAATGACACACAATTTAAAACTTATGAATTGTTTTTTTCTGGAATATTCCATTTCATATCTTTGGACCATGGTTGACCTCAGGGTAACTGAAACCATGGAAAATAAAACCGTTGATAAAGGGAGGCTACTATTTTTACTATTTTATTTCATTGCACTGAATTGCATTTTGCTTTAATTTATACTTTCTCATCATTTCCTTTGTCTAAGCTCATTCCCCTCCCATATCGGCACTCAGCTCTAGTATATTTCATACATGTCTTTTTGATCTACTTTCCATGTATTTACTTAGACAAATATATCTCATACATACACAGTATATGTGACATTACTTATGTAATAATATATGTATATTACTGAAAATTATTGTCTTAAAATTTATTTAAATAGTATTGTGCTGCAAATATTTTTCCCCTACAATTTGACTTACATTGTGTCTTTGAGAGCTTCCATGCTGCAGTGTACAAAGTCAGTTCCCATTTCTGAACGTAAGCACACTCCATCCCATGAGCATGCCCCATTTTACCTCTGTTTACTATTGACAGACACTTGGGTTACCACCAGCATCTTGCTACAAGCAATCAGAAATAAATGAAAAGGAATTTATCAAACTGATACAGCTTTCTTCTGGAAAATGAAGGGGAAGGGTAGTAAAAAGCCAACTTTTGTGAATTGTAGGGACATTCTTGAAAGTCATAGGAAGGTTGTAATGATCTGCTCTGGAAAAATTATCCCAGTTGTCATTGGCTGCATTTTTCAAATCTTTCTTCTGGAAAATGAAGGGGAAGGGTAGTAAAAAGCCAACTTTTGTGAATTGTAGGGACATTCTTGAAAGTCATAAGAAGGTTGTAATGATCTGCTCTGGAAAAATTATCCCAGTTGTCATTGGCTGCATTTTTCAAAGTTGTTCTTCAAAAATTTGTTCTACAAAATATAAGTAAACATTGAGACAAACAAGATGTTCTGCATTCAAATAGATTTAGGAAGAGCAGAGGTGAAAAAGTTCACTATGGGGCCGGCCCCATGGCGCACTCGAGAGAGTGCGGCACTGGGAGCGCAGCGGCGCTCCACAGCGGCGCTCCCGCCATGGGTTCAAGTCCTATATGGGGATGGCCGGTGCGCTCACTGGCTGAGCGTGGTGAGGGCGACACCGAGCCAAGGGTTGAGATCCCCTTACCGGTCACAAAAAAAAAAAGAAAAGAAAAAGTTCACTATGTATCTTTACCGTAAGATTTCTCTGCGTGTTTAATATCTGAATGAGCATGTGCCTCTCTTTAAGGATAAAAAGTACAGATATAAACTAGTGCCTAAGCCTGAATACCTATTAGCTAGTGGAGCTGGTGTTTCACAGAACACTATTCTATTGTTGTTATTATTACTATTTCACTTTTTCCAGGAACATAGTGATATTATTAGAACTGAATGAGATTTTTACCAAAACAAATTGAGCCTTGAAAATAAAGTGTCCTTCTTGAGAGCAAACAATTTTGGTTGGATTTTTATATTATCCGGGCTTTTTTTTTTTTCCCCAGTATAACACATTTTATGACTTCTTGCTTTCAGTCTGTTTTTCCAATAGATTAAATTTCAAATCTCTATGTAAAACCATGTTTAGAATAATCTGTGACTGGTTATTAAACAGTTGCTTATCTCTGGGAACTCATCATACCTGGTAAAATCCATGAGCGTAAGCATGAGCTTTATCTACTGCAAAAGGTAAGCCAAGGAAGTAGATTTGGAATTTGGTGGTGAGCAGAACAAGGGCATCCTGCAGAACCAAAAAAAAAAGCAAACAAACAAACTCTCAGCTACATTTATTAAGCACTGGTAGGAAGGGAAAAAACAAGTGGATTCTAAAGGTCATCATTGCCCTGTGATATCTTGGCATATTTTCAACAACAACAAAAAATAAGAAAGAAAGAAAAGAAAAAGAAAGAAAGAGAGAGAGAGAGAGAGAGAGAGAGAGAGAGAGAGAGAGAGAGAGAGAGAGAGAGAGGTCAGCAAACTGGATTCAGTATGTTCAATCTAAAAATACAAGCCATTGTTAACAGGCAGTTCATTGTTAATAAACAGGAGAACAATTGTCTGGGAGCCTTCGGAAACGAGGTTTTCAGGTTTTTGGTCTACTTAAACAAAACTTTAGAAATTAAACTTTAAGAGGACAATTGGGAGCCATTATTTACCATATTACATTCGAACACGAAATTTGCAATTTAATGAGCAATGGACGGTTGTATGCATTTTGTGAAAGCAAGAAATGATTCCAAATTAAAGGCTATACATTAATTTATTTCATCTTTACCATTTATTTTTGTAAACTGCTAAAGCTATGCTTTATTTATTGCAGCTCATCCATATATAATTCTCTGCAGTTTAGAAAACTGCATCTAACATTTTCACCCCAACTTTATAAATTGCATTGATTTATTTCTGTCTCTTAAGCCATTTATTACAACAACAAAACATCCTCCTATTCTGGTGATCCAGGAACAAAGTCTACCCGCTTACTGTGCAGGGAGCATTGACAGATGGCCAAATGGGGAGATAGCTTTGATTTTAATGTGTCTTAAGAGAGTAAATGAAGCAAAGGCAATCTTCATCTCATGTGAAAAGTTGGATTTTTGTGTGGCTTGTCGGCAGTACTGAGGTGCAATTCACACAGCACTTCATTGATTTTCCATTCAACCATGACCATTCGGATGGCAGAAAGCAGGGTCAAAGAATTTTTAAAGTTTGGGTATTTTTTCCTGTTTGTCTAGACGAGTACAAATGGAATTGACCATACTTACTTCAGTGGTAGTCAGTGGTTTGCTGGTACAAAGTCTTTATGGGTTTCACAGGTTATGAATTTTTAATTTTACATAAAATGAAGTGGTTTTGTTGAGAGAATCATTAACATCATAAAGACGGTAGGAATAAAAATTCTTCACGTCTCTCCACCTGTGATGTTAGCATATATCATGAATGACAAAGCACTCCGCATTACTTGCTTTAAGCTCTGAAAGGGGACAGACTTCAACAGCAGGACATGAAATAATGTCTGTAACAGAGCAATAAAGTCTTGTTGCTGTAGGATGGCATGGTATTCCGTACTGGGCCTCAAATTCCAATTTAACTTTAAGAACAAAATACCATTTAAATATAAAGATTAACTCTTCATCCTCTCCGAGAGTGTGAAAGATTGAGAAAGCACTTGGAGAGGAAAGATGTAACAGCTAAACTCTACAGGGATTTAACCACTAGGTAACATTTAAACAAGTGGAATCCTGACATTACCAACCCTATGTATTACAAATTTGGGTGGAATTGTACTTCTGATGCTGTACAAATATTAGCCACAGATAAATGATACAAGCCATGAGACCACTGGTCTTTTATTATAGGGCAGTCCTTGAATATATACAGATATAAATTTCTCTTGTCCAGTAGTTTAGTTCGTGTATTTGTGTTTATGTCTCATCTTTCAGTGTGGTAAAATTAAACAAGAACAGTCTCTAGAGTCTAAAAGATCCAAATTCAAGTCCTCCCTTTGTCTTCCTTTAGCTTTGTAAAATTTTAGCTTCGTAAAATTCAGCCTATGTTTCTGCATCTGTGTAATGAAACAATAATATTTTCCAAGACACCGATTAGATTATCTTTGTGAAGTGACGGGTAGTATCTGCAATTCAACACATTTTAGTTCACTTTGCACAAGCAGCTAATGTGATACAGGAAGCTTTCTATTCAAAGACCATTTGTTAGGAGCATGAAACACACACTCATGCACTCATGAGATTCAGAGGAGAACAGTCACTCCATGCAACGCAATGCTCTAAGCACCATATGCATCAGCACACCCCAGAGCAAAATAACTATCAAGTTCACTACCAGGACATACTGTTAAAGAATAAAGACAACTTCTCAGGAACCCAATATTCTATGGTGTCACATCTGACTGACAGAATAATGACATGGGGACACCCTCCCAGCCCATGCTTCATCTGCCAGCCTCAGCATTTCCAGGCCTTTCTGAGCTCATTGCTGCAGGTGTGCTGCTGCGTGGTGGGAAGCAGGACGTGGAAGCTCCAATGTGCCATGCATGGTAGGCGGAGTAAGTGAACACTGAGTGCCCATAAATGGAGATGGAAACATTGACAAGATAATTGCGAATATTTAGAAAATGAAAAAAAACATTTCAGCCAGCCTAAAGGAAAGAAAGCCTTGGGTCTTCCATCCCACACTCATTCTGGCCACCCTCTGAAGACATTACTTGTTTTTGCCGAAGCAAAATATTTAGAAAATGAAAAAAACATTTCAGCCAGCCTAAAGGAAAGAAAGCCTCGAGTCTTCCATCCCACACTCATTCTGGCCACCCTCTGAAGACATTACTTGTTTTTGCCGAAGCACCTAATTGCCCTGACTGCCCACGAAGCAGCCCTTCCTTCCTCTTCCTGACAAGAGAAGGGAACTAGGGCTGATATGCAACAGCCGAGCATGGACTCTGTCTCCCTTCCCCAGCAGGAAGGCTAAATTAAAACAAATAAGTTAAGTAAGGATCCTTGCTCACTACTTTGCTTTGTTGCTTCTGTCAAAAAAGGCAAGACAGAAAGAAGCCTCGCGCTAGGGCTGATATGCAACAGCCGAGCATGGACACTGTCTCCCTTCCCCAGCAGGAAGGCTAAATTAAAACAAATAAGTTAAGTAAGGACCCTTGCTCACTACTTTGCTTTGTTGCTTCTGTCAAAAAAGGCAAGACAGAAAGAAGCCTCGCTGTTGAGAGGAGCATGTAAGATACCTTCACTGTCACAGTGAAAGGGGTGGCTGATTGCTAAAGCTTGAGACAGCAGGAATGACCTGCACTGCCCAGGCAAACCAGGACAAGTGGCCGACTGGTCTCCTGCCTAACCTGACATCCAAGGGTCAAGCACATGACTCTGGTTTCACACACACGGACTTTACTAAATTGATAAAAACAGAGAAGTTTGATCGAAATAGAAATTTTTATAAAAATCAGAATGTGGGAAGGAGGATATCAGGACATAAATAATTACTCCACAATTAATCTAAAATTTACCCTTTTAGCATTTTGGTCGTGAAGCCAAACAGACACCTCACCTTGAATATCTGTGGGAAGATCACACACTGTCAGCCTAAAACTGAGCCCAGGATCGAATCCCCAAGCCAGTTTCTCCTCCTGTGAGGCTCTGTATTTAGGAATGATGGGCACTGGAGGCAGAACTCTGGTGGCCATCCGGGAGAAAGTCCCCTTTCCCCACATCACATGGCCAGCCACTGAATGGCTCCTCCCTTGTAGATTTTGATTCCTTTCCTCTTGCTGTAGGCTTAGTTTAATCCGTCAGTTTTTCCTGCCTAAATATGGCCTCTATTAGATTCCTAAGGCCATTGTAACAAATTACCATACACTCAGTGGCTTAACACAACACACATTTACTATCTTAGCATTCTGGAGGCCAGAAGTCTGAAAGTCACTTT
Organism: Galeopterus variegatus; assembly: GCF_000696425.1. Taxonomy (NCBI): domain Eukaryota; kingdom Metazoa; phylum Chordata; class Mammalia; order Dermoptera; family Cynocephalidae; genus Galeopterus; species Galeopterus variegatus. Next base: position 774,152 of record NW_007726391.1, on the reverse strand, counting down.
CACTGGGCCAAAATCACGGCATCGGCAGGGCCACCCTCATCCTGGCTCCTGGAAGCTGTCGCGTCCCTTGTTTTGTGGCTGCGTCACTCTACTCTCTGCTTCTGTTGTCACATGCCCTCTACCCCTCTGTGTGTGTCAGCCACCCTCCGCCTCTTTCTTATAAGGACATTGCTATTACATTTAGGGACCAGCTGGATAATCTTCTCATCTCAAAATCCTTAATTCAATCACATCTGCAAAGCCTTTGTGGTATAGGATGCTATGGGCTAAACTGGGTCTCCATAAAATTTGTATGTTGAAGTTCTGACCCCCAGTACCTCAGAATGTGACTTGATTTAGAGATAGAGTCTCTGCAGGGGTAATCAAGTTACAACAAGGCCATTAGAGTGGGCCCTAATCCAATATGACTGGGGCCTTTATAAAAGGGGGAAATTTGGACATAGAAATACACACAGAGGAAAGATGAGGTGGAGAGACTCAGGGAGAAGGCGCCACCTACAAGCCAAGGAGAGACACTGGGAACAGAGCCTTGCCTCACAGCCCTCCAAAGAAGCAACCCTGCTGACACCCTGGTCACAGACTTCTAGCTTCCAAAATTGTGAGACAATAAAGTTCTGTTAAGTTTCCAGTTGGCAGTACCTTGTTACGGCAGTCCTAGAAGACTAATGCATAAGGTAACATTGACTGGTTCCAGGGATTTAAACTTGTGTCTTTGGGGACCATTGTTTAGCCTACTACACTGCCTCAACAAGTCCACTGTCTCTGTCACCAGGCTCACCCCTTCTAAACCATTCTCCACGTGACTCCCAGTTATCTTTCTGAGATGCAAAAGAGTATGTCCCTCACCTTGCTTAAAACCCTTCACCTCTGGTGACAGTTTCACACATTCCAGCTCCTCACATCACTCACTGGTGGGGCCTCTGCACTACCTGCTTCTGCATGTCTCTGTCTTGATGTTTCCTGTCTCATCTGCTTTGGAAACATCTCTTCTTTAAGTGTCACCTCATGGCATCTTCAAGGAAGCTTTCCTTGACCCACCTTCTCACCTCCCAGCAGGGTGGGCTTCATGGACATGTAACTTGTGAGTCACACATAGCCCCGAGCATAGAAGGGGTCTGTGCTTGGTTTAGTCCTCTGCTCTTGCCATCTTGAAATTCTTAGTAACTTTTGAGCAAAAGTCCTGCATTTTCATTTTTTTACTGGGCCCCGAAATTTATGTAGCTAATCTTGCCTCTCATTCTGGTAACTTGATCCCATCCTCATGGGTTAACAGAAAGATCTCCCTCTGGAAGTTTCCCATAGGATTGTTCCAGTTAGATAATTCTCCTGCAGTGTTAATCTTGTGATCACAGAGCATCCTCAAGTGTGATCCATGAGGCAGAATGCTGGCATCTGTGGTGAAGGAGGTCAATTCACTATTGATCCTAGGGAAGTTTTAAAGACACACCACATGTGTCTGAAAATGGCTGGTCCGTTACTTGGCAAGATGAGAGGTATGAGTCCTAACAGAGAGATCAGATCTACACTGAGAGTTAAGGCCTCACGGACGAATCTTCAAATTTGAGGTCATCTTGCTCATAAGACATTTAATTTGTTTTCCTTGGAGGGGCCCAGGTAAATAAAAGCTCTCTCCTTATCTGGCCCACTTAGCACCTCTCATCAAGTGCTAAGAAGCGGCCCTTCCTCAGTCTCTCCTACCTGAGAATTTGGCCCCTCAAAGTGGTTCCATTTATGGCGTATCTCCATCCACAGACTGCAGAATGAGAGGACCATCATCGTGTGAATGCTTCTCAGGGCGCTCCATCAGCAGCCTTTGCTCTCACATAGCTTATATCATAATGGCTGAGGAAGCCAATTAAAAAGTAAATAAATCTAATATACAACATGTTAGATGCTGCTGACAGCTATAAGAAGTACAGGAGGAAAGGTCGACGGCAGTACTGGGGAGGAAAAATTTGCATTTGCAATTTTAACAGGAGGATCAGAAAAGGTCTCATTGTAAAGTTTCCATTTAATCAAAAACCTTAAGAAGGTCATTCTCTGATCACATCTTTATGAACTTTTTGTCTTTATTTATCGCTGTATACTGCTATAGATTGGATGCCTTCCCAAAGTCATTGAGGCTTAATCCCCACTGTAACTGTTTAGGGTGAGAAGTCCTATTATGGGTTACAAGGTGGGGACTTGAAGAGGTGATTAGGTGATAGTACCACGCTGTAGTGAATGGATTAATAATGGTGGTCGGGCATAGTTCTGATGGCTTTAAAAGGAGAGCATGTGAGAGTTTCTCTCTCTCTTTCTTCTGCCATTTTCTGCCATGTGAAACGCCTTCATTGCTATAAAGCCACCACCAAAAAGAACCTCACCAGATGTGTTCTCTGGATTTGGATTTCCCAGCTTCCAAAGGTATAAGCAATAAATTATGTTTTCTTACAAAGTTCCCAGTTCCAAGTATTTTTGTTATAAGCAACAGAGATGTACTAATACTGAAAATTGGTACCAGATAAGTGGGGTATTGCTTATAACAAATACTTGAAAATGTGAAAGTGGCTTTGGAATGGCATGTTGAGCAGAGGCTGTTAGAATTTGAAGGAGCAGGCTAGAAAAATCCTAGCTGCTGGTGGGAGTTTAGAAGACAAGAAACCAGGGAAAGTTTGGAATGTCTTAGATACTGGTTAAGTGGTGGCAATCAGAATGCTGATAGAAATATGGACAGTAAAAGCATTTTGAGAAGATCTCAGATGCACATGAGAAGGGACTTATTGGAAACTGGGGCAAAGATCATCCTTGCTATAAACTGGCAAGGAACTTGACTGTATCATGCCCATGCACTAGGACCATGTGCAAGTTGGAAATTAAGAGTTGTGAATCAGTATTTGGCAGAAGAAATTTCTAAGCAGCAAAGCATTAAGGAAGCTGCATGGCTACTTGCAACAGCCTATGCTGAGTTATGGCAGCAAAGCATGATGTAAAGCCAGAATTTATGATTAAAAGGAAAGCAGAGCATAAAGATTTGGAAATTTTGCAGACTGGTCATGTGGTAGAAAAGCAGAGAGCATTTTCAGGAGAGCAATTCAATGTTGTAGCCCAGCAACTGTTTGCTAAAGAGATGAGTACAGAAGAAAGGGATTATCAGACAAGAAGAGTAAAAAGACCTTGAAGGCAATTCAGAGATCTTGGAGGCTGGGTCTTCCTTTTCAGGCCCAGATGCATAGGGACACAGAATAGTCTTAGGGAACAGGCCCAAGGTGTCCTCCATGGACGCACTGCCCAGGGCCACCTCAGGATCTGCTTCCAGCATCAGTACTCCAGCTGCTCCAGCTGCTCCAGCCATGGCTAAATTGGCCCCAGGTGTGGCTGGACCCACAGCTTTGGAAAATACAAGCCGGAAGCCTTGGCAATGTCCATATGGGGTTAGATCTGCAGGCTCACAGAATGCCAGAGCTGTGGAAGCTTGGGAGCCTCCACTCCAATTTCAAAGTATTTATAAAAGAGCCTTGGGGCCCAGGAAGAAATCTGTCTGTCACAGGGGCTGAGTCACCACATACAGACTTCAGTAAAGCAATGCCAAGTGGAAACGTGGGGTTGGAGTTGCAGCAGAAAAACCCCAACAGCACCATGCCTAGTGGAGCTGTGGGAGTGGGACTGACATGGAGACCCCAGAATCGTGGAGCTCCCAGCATGCAATGCCAGCCTGCGAGAGCTGCAGCATCACCTCAGACCAGGAAAACCATAGAAGTGCAGCTGCTCAAGGATTTGGGGACCCAAGCCCAACACCAGTGTGCAGAAGACATCAAACATGGAGTCAAAGTGCATGATTTTCCAGCTGTAAGAATCAATGACTACCCTATTGGGTTTCAGACTTGTTTAGGACCTATTACCTCATCCTTTTGACCTATTTCTCCCATTTTGAATGGGAATATGTACCCTATGCTTGTCCCACCCTTGTATCTTGAAAGGAAATAACTTGTTTTGATTTCATAGATGGGACTTTGGACTTCAGACTTTTGAGTTGAAACAAGTTAAGACTTTGGGGACAAAATAAATGTATTTGTGTATGTAGAAGACATGAGTTTTGAGGGGCTAGGGGCCAAATGCTGTAGATTGGATGACCCCCAACCTCACTGAGGATTAATACCTACTGTAACTGTTAAGGGTGGGTAATTGAAGGGTGGGCCTTGAAGAGGTGATTAAGTTGATTGTTTAATGTGGTTATAGGTGTGGTTCTCAGGGCTTTATAAGGAGAGCACATGAGAGTCTCTCTCTGTTCCACCGTTTTCTGCCATGTGAGGCCCCTTCATTGCTGTAAAGACACCAACAAAGATGACCCTCACCAGATGTGTTCCCCAGACCTTGGATTTCCCAGCCTCTGAAACTGTAAGCAATAAATTTTATTTTCTTTATAAATCATCCATAAGCAACAGAAACAAACTGATACATATACCATGATAGTGTTGACATCCCTCGACACTGAGCACCATAGTAAATATATATTGGGAATCATTAGCCCTGTTCTCTCATGGTCAAAGAAGGACAGGAAAATCAAAGACTTAATGTGTTTAACACATTCTACTTAATTACAGTTGATATCTTGAAAAATTCCAAGTCTGGGTTTTTGAGATCAATATTCCACATGAAATTGAAAGAGTTTTTTTATATGCAACCGTTCCACAGTTATTATTATACTTTTGATCAAATTCTATAGACGTGTTAAAAAGAATATAATATAATTTGCATCTTGAATTTGTCATTCATTGCACTTTGAAACTAAGAATAGGAAAAAGTAATGGGCTAAAAGAGCAGTCCCCCAAAGTAAGTCCCTTTTAATACAAAACTTACTGCATTACAATTGCTTGAGACTTATTAAAGCATAATCTGTTGGTACAAGACCCTGGCATCCTTAGTTTTCACAAATACCCTAAGATGTTTTGGTGGGTGCCCAAGTTTGACAGCTCTAGAGACATGAGTTCAATGAACATCTCCACTTTTTGAAAGTTCTGAAAAACTTGGTCTTTAATAATAGTAGCGGGAGTCAGGGTGTATAAATTGTGTCTTGGCAAATTAAGTGTTAATGTCAAACAGAGTAAAATAAGGCTTTGTCTCACTATTCTAACCAATGTTAGTGAGTGCCTACACTGTCTCTCTCTCTCTCTCTCTCAACTTGTACCTTAGTCTTCTACCATTGAGTGACTTAAAACAATGTGAGTGCCTACACTCTCTCTCTCTCTCTCTCTCTCTCTCTCTCAACTTGTACCTTAGTCTTCTACCATTGAGTGACTTAAAACAATAGTTTTCAAACCATGCTCATGACAGTTTCTGAATCTGCACAGATTATTTGGACACACTGTGGATATGATGGTGGTGTCACACAGCAGGGTACTAGGCCCCTGCTCTAATTTCAATGATAGAATATTCACTTTTATCAATATTTATAATTAAATTTATAGTACAATTCCAATCCAAAAGAAGATTCTCTGCTGTACAAAATAATAAAGTAAACTCCAGTACAGACTTATAAGCCAGTGATTACAGAGACTTATAAAGTAGTCTTTCCAATTCAGAAAACATGGTCTCATTCTTACAAACTGAAATTGTCCCCAAAAGGCAACAGTAAGGTCTAGTAAGCAGTTATTGTTAGAAATAAAGCTTAAGACTCTAATCTAAAACCCTAATCTTTATTTCTGACGTATATTGACTGATATTTAATAATATGATATACAATTCTATAAAGTATATTCGCATATTAACAATTATTCTACTTGAAAAGTTCATAAGGAAGTTGTAATGCTCAAAATTACTTTATGAGTATCCTCATATCTTTATGTGGTCTTTGCTTTAAAATGTTTTCCAAAGTAAAGTGATGTTCAAGTTCTATGTTTCTCACTTGGTGGAAGGAAGGCTTAGAAGCCATGAGTATTTTGTATAAATCCTGAATTATTCTGATATGTGTTTTCTCCTTCATGTAGTTTTAAAACCACCACTCTGTTTTCTGTGATATTAAGACTTAACAATCTATTTATGTATGCATTGGAATGAACCCAGATCTGTGTTGGAGAAAAAACCTGCCTCTACTTATGGGGAATTTGTTGGCCCATCTCTATATGAACAAGGGAGAGGCCAACTGCTCAGGTAAGAGGTTTGTTTGGCAACTTAATGCATATGGTGTACGTCAACCCAAACCTTTGCTCAGGTGTTTTCAAATATGGGACTTCCCTTAATTAAGAACACAGAGATCCTGTACCCTATGTCCTTGTCAAAGATCAAAAGACCATATTTTTCAACTGCCCAATTTTCTACCAAAATCCAGGCTGTGAGAAAGAGTTTCATAGAGAATTGCACAAAGCTAATGAATTTCCATATATCTATATATTCCAAAGTTTACTTTCTATTTTAATCAAGATAATATTTACATAATATAAAATTAACCATTTTAAAGTAGATAACACATACTTGAGTGCTTAAAGTTGCCTGTTATCTCTCTTAGACTTTCTTCAGTTTTTTAAAATTCTTTTTCTTTCTTTCTTTTTTTTTTTTTTTTTGTATACCTGTGTTAATTCAAATAGCAAGCCTTCAAGGTCAGAAATTCTTTCTTCTGCTTGTTCTAGCCTGCTGCTTAAACTCTCTGTTGTGTTTTTTATTTCATTGAATGAATACTTCAGCTCCACAAGCTCTGCTACATTCTTTTTCAGGGCATTGATTTCTTTGTACATTTCTTCTCTCAGGTCCTGTATATTTTTTCTCATTTCATTGGATTGTCTAACTGAGTTTTCCTGTATCTCATTTAGTTTCCTTAGAATTGTTGCTCAAAATTCCTTGTCAGTCATTTCAAGGACTTCCTGTTCTATAGGATCTAGAGCTTGAGAGTTATTATTTTTCCTTTGGGGTTGTCTTGATTTTTCATATTTCTGGTATCTTTCCTTTGGTGTTTAGTCATTGTGGCAGAGGGTATCACGGTCCACTTGTTCCACCCTGATGTCTAGCCTGGATCCCATAGGGACTGCCAATTCTAGGTGGTAAGGACTGGCCTGGTCTGGGGGTCCTATGGCATGGTGCTTGCCTTTTCCAGTGCAGCTGGCTCAGGGTGTATGGGCCTGGTGGCTCTTGGGCCTTTCTGGTCAGTGGGGACTGTCTTGGGCTGGGGGTCCTGTGGCATGGTGCTTGCCTGTTCCAGTGCAGCTGGTTTGGGGTGTGTGGGCCCAGTGGCTCTCAGGCCTCTCTGGGCAATGGGGACTGGCCTGAGCTGGGTTCCTGTGGCATGTGGCTCCTGCCTGTTCCAGTGTGGCTCTCAGGCCTCTTGTCATTGCTTTTTAATAGTTATAAATTGGTTGATTTGTGGGACAGAGTGATGCTAGGAACTGTCTCTTTCACCATCTTGACCAGAATCCTCTACAAACTATTCCAAAGATTGAAACAGAGGCCATTCTCTCAAACTCATTTTATGAGGCAAACATCACTCTGATACCAAAACCAGACAAAGATACAACAAAAAAAGAAAACTACAGGTCAATGTTCTTGATGAATATAGATGCAAAAATCCTCAATAAAATACCAGCTAACAGAATACAGCAACATATACACAAAATTATACACCATGATCAATGGGATTCATCCCAGGAATGCAAGGTTGGTTCAACATATGCAAATCAATAAATGTGATACACCACATCAATAAAATCAAAGACAAAAACCATATGATGATCTCTATAGATGCTGAAAAAGCATTTGACAAAATTCAACATTTGTTCATGATAAAGACTCTACAAGTTAGGTATGGATGGAAAATATCTCAACACAATTAAAGCCATATATGGCAAGCCCACTGCCAGTATCATCCTGATGGGAACTAGACAAGGATGCCCACTCTCACCACTCCTATTCAACATAGTGTTGGAAGTACTAGTCAGAGCAATTAGAGAAGAAAAGGAAATAAAGGGCATCCAGATTGGAAAAGATGAAGTCAAACTGTCCCTGTTTGCAGATGATATGATCCTATATAGAGAATAGCCTAAAGCCTCTACAAAAAAACTCCTAGAGTTGACAAATGATTTCAGCAAAGTCGCAGGACACAAAATCAACACAAAAAATCAGTAGATTTCTATACTCCAAAGTGAACATGCAGAAAAAGAAATCAAGAAAGCTAGCCCATTTAAAACAGCTGCCCCCAAAATAAAATGCTTAGGAATAAAGTTATCCAAGGATGTGAAAAAATTCTATAAAGAGAACTACAAACCACTATTGAGAGAAATAAAAGAGGACACAAGAAGATAGAAAGATATCAAATGCTCTCGGATCAGAAAAATTAACATTGTGTAAATGTCCATATTATCCAAAGTGATCTACAGATTCAATGCAATCCCCATCAAAATTTCAATGACATTTTTCTCAGAAATGGAAAAAAGTATCCTGACATTTATATGGAATAAGAAGAGACCATGACTAGCCAAAGCAATCCTGATTAAAAAAAAATAAACCTGGAATCATAACACTACCTGACTTTAAAGTATACTACAAAGCCATATCATTATAACCAAAACAGCATGGTACTGGCATAAAAACAGACATACAGATAAATGGAATAGAATAGAAAATGCAGAAATCAACCCATACACCTACAGTCATCTGATCTTTGACAAAGGCACCAAGTCTACATTCCGGGGGAAGAGACTGCCTCTTCAGCAAATGGTGCTGGAAAAACTGGATTTTCATATGTAGGAGAATGAAAGTAGACCTGTGCCTCTCACCATATACCAAAATCAACTCAAAATGGATGAAAGAATAAATATACATCTGGAAACAATAAAACTCCTTAAAGAAAATAGGGGAAACACTCCAGGAAGTAGGACTAGGTACAGACTTCATGAATACAAACCCAAAAGCACAGGCAAACAAAGGAAAAATAAACAAATGGGATTATATCAAACTAAAAAGCTTCTTCACAGCAAAAGAAACAGTTAATGGAGTGAAAAGACAACCAACAGAGTGGGAGAAAATATTTGCAAAGCATACATCTGACAAAGGGTTAATATCCAGAATATACAAGGAACTCAAACAACTTTACAGCAAACAAACAAACAAACAAAAACAAGTAACTGAATTAAAATATGGGCAAAGGAGCTGAATAGGCATTTCTCAAAGGAAGATATATGAATGGCCAACAGACACATGAAAAAATGCTCAACATCACTCAGCATTTGGAAATGCAAATCAAAACCACTTTTGTATACCACCTCACTCCACTCCTCTCAGAAAACTGAGAATGAAAAATGTTGACCAGGCTGTGGAGAAAAAGGAACTCTCATACACTGTCGGTGGGACTGCAAAATGGTGCAGGCTTTATGGAAAATGGTATAGAGGTTCCTCAAACAATTACAGATAGATCTACCATATGACCCAGCTATTCCACTGCTGGGAATATACCCAGAGGAATGGAAATCATCAGGTCAAAGGGATACCTGTACTGCCATGTTCATTGCAGCATTATTTACAATAACAAAGAGTTGGAAACAGCCCAAATGTCCATCACCAGATGAGAGGATAAGGAAACTGTGGTATATCTGCACAATGAAATACTACTCTGCTATAAAAAAGAATGAAATATCTACCATTCACAGCAACATGGATGGACTTAGAGAAAATTATATT
>NW_007726391.1:762539-763621 GCF_000696425.1 Galeopterus variegatus | reverse complement strand
ATAACACAGTGGCATCTAGTACATTTATTATGTTGTGTATACATCACATCTATCTAGTTCCAAAACATTTTCATCACCCCCTGAAAAAATCCCATGTTCATTAAGCAGCCATTCCCTTCTCCCCATGAACCCATCAAATCCTCAACCACTATCAGAAGCCACTAATAAATGTTCCGTTGCTTTGGATTAACCTATACAGTCATGTGTTGCTTAACAATGGGACATATTCTGAGAAATGCATTGTTAGGCAATTTTGCCATTGTGCAAACATCATAGAGTGTACTTACACAAACCTACATGTAGGCTATACGGTAGACCCTTTATAATCTTACGGGACCACCACAGGATATGCAGTCTGTCGTTGACTGAAACATCCTCATGTGGTGCATGACTGTATTAGATATTTCATATCAATGGGATCCCAAAATATGTGATCTTTTGTGTCTGGCTTCTTTCACTTGGCATAATGTTTTCAAGGTTCATCTGTGCTGTAGCATGTGTCACAACCTTATTCTTTTCTATGACTGAATAATATTCCATTGTGTGGATATACTGCATTTTGCTTATCCATTTATCTGTTGATGGACATTTGGATTGTTTCTACTTTGTGACTGTTGTAAATAGTGCTGTCATGAACATTCATATACAAGTTTTCATTTAAATGCCAATTTTTAATTGTTTGGGGTATGAGTTGAGTTGTTGAGTCATATAGAAATTCTACATTTACCTTTCTGAGAAACCACCAAAGCGTTCTCCACAGTGACTGCACAATTTTACATACCACCAGCAATGTACCACACTCCAATTTCTCAACATCTTGGCCAATACTTGTCATTTTCCAATTATTTAAATATAGCCATCCTAGTGGGTGTGAAGTAGTGTTTCACTACAGTTTTTATTTTCATTTTCCTGGCGAATGATACTTATCATCTTTTCATAAGCTTGTTGGACATTGTATATCTTTTTTGGAGACATATTTATTCAAGTCCTTTGCCTATATTTTAATTGGGTTGTATAAATTTATGTTGTTGAATTGTAAGAGTTTTTTATATATTTTGAATACTAGAGCCTTAGATTTTATC
>NW_007726391.1:760260-761367 GCF_000696425.1 Galeopterus variegatus | reverse complement strand
CCCGTGCTTCTGTCCCCTATTGACAACTACCCTTTGTGCAAAATGTACCCTTCTTTCCTAGGTGTTCTGTCGTCCAGACCCAGCCACATGATGCATGCAATGATTAATGGTTTTGAAATACATGCTTGTGTTGTCGATGCTCGTGTGTTTTATCACACATAGAAAACATTTACATTTCCCAGGTATTTTCAAAGTCCTGGTAGGAGAGGGAGAAGAAGTAGGAGGAGGAGGATTAGGAATTCCTGACTAGGGAATATGGGACACCGGGGCAGAGACGGTGAGGAAGACATTTAAAGAACGAGTAGCCGTGCTGTCCCTACACATCTCAAAGCACGCCAATGTCCAGCCTCTGCTCCTTCATAAAACCTTGGACCTCGCTGGAATATGTGATTACAGTGAAGAAAAGACTCTCAAACTTCTTGACAACATCTATGGGATTTGAGGGGGCCCCAGCTATCCATCTGGGAAATGTAGAAGATTTTAGGAACTTTATTTTAAAGCAATTCCACCTATTGTTTAATAAGTATTGTTCTCAGAACCATTGTTTGTACAAAGGTCCAATATAAAGGGCTTTAGAACTACAGAAAATTTTAATTAATATTTTTGTTGCTAAGAAATCTGTAAAATTTGTATTTTTATTGACCTCAGGAACAATTAAAATCAAGAAGGCCACAGCAGACTAACAGGAAGATTAATATTACCAAATACAAATTTGCAGTTACATCAAAAAGTGGAACTTGAGTTTCTAATCTATGCTTCTTTCCCTCTCCTTCCTTCCACTATCTCGACCACTGTAGAACATGCCAACCCACATCCTTCCTTTGTGTAGAGGACTGCACCCACTCCGTCCCCTTTGGAGTGTAGAGAAATCTCCATGGGCTATTCTGAGCTTTGGGTCTAGCATCCAGCCTCACCAGAGATAGACTAGGGAAACCCCTCCTGCCAGCTGATGATAGCAAAAGCATATTGCAGCTACTGTGCCATTGGTGGCTACACCCAGCTATTGAAACCAATTCTACTGGGTTACACAGTGGACTCATGGTGATAGTATAAGAAGCCATAAGCTCAGCAGCAAAGCAGGATTCAAGTTGCTCTGGTTTCCTACCA
>NW_007726391.1:757818-759333 GCF_000696425.1 Galeopterus variegatus | reverse complement strand
GGTGTTATCAGCACCGCACTCTACCAAGTGAGCCACGGGCTGGCCTAACCTCTCCCTCTTTTGAACTCTTCATGTACTTATTGTATCATACATCAGGTTTTTTACTCTTTGTGTTTCATTTTTCTTAGGAGTTGGTGAGTACCGTATCTTCTAATTTTAATTCACTCCACTTTGGCCAGTGTACCTGGCATAGTCTTATTAATTATAAGCTCAATAACAGTTGATCACTTATGCATCTGTGTATCTGTATCTGTGTATACGTGTGAGACAGTAGATATCTGGACCATTAGGATGGGTTGTTGCATGTGGCTACATGCATCAGCAGCCATAAGCAACACAAGGGATACCCTGATTCTGAATTCAAAGTTTTAATTAAGCAAGAATTGCAAAATGCTCTGTCGATAGTTTATATTTTGGTATTTTGGGACTTCCCATACTACAAATGCACAACACAAAAGAGCCATTTTTATGCAACTCAAAAGCCATGCCTTTATATAACTTGTGGATAACCAATCATATATTTTTGTATCAAAGCTGTGGTACCTTCTGTTCTAGTGAAATTTAAAATTGCCTTTCAGGGAAAGAGTTCTGGCCATTTAAGAAGTAGAATTAAGTATCAGTAAAAAACTTGAATTCTGAGTATCTGAGCAAAGAACACTGGGTATTACAGTTCAAGCCTCCATTCCAAAAGGCCAGGTACTGACAGGAGTCAACCTTATGTGAAACAACAAATCTCCACATAGAAAAAGGGCATCATTCTCTGTGGCTGTGCACATGACGTGGTCTTCACAGCAACCTAATCATCTCATTTTCGTGATGAGAAGGATTTTGAAACAATCTTTTCAGATACCCTCACTGTACAGATAACTAAGTTTATCTAGCACAGCCCTGCTGCCCCCCTTCTCCAGCCAAGCAGGAGTACATCAAATGATGGGCACAAGACCCTGGGCTTTGGTCCCTGGGATGGGAGTTCACCTCACCCTACCCAAAGCCCCCTGCTTCCTTTGTCCCTTCCAGGGAGGCACCTCTAGATCTAACAGACTTGTTTTCATGCCTAGGCCCAGCTTGTGTGACATGTCTGACCCAGCCACTGAAGACATGCTTGGTAACTCAACTGGCCCTCAATTCTGATTTGCCCTGGAAAACAAATCCCAACTATGCCCCTCTCTCTAGTTCCAGATTTGCACTGTCCTATGTGGCAGCCACCAGCTACACATGACTCGTCAGCCCTTGAAATGTGGCTGGGCCAAATTTAGAAGTTCTGTGAGAGCAAAATACATCAAAGACTTGGTATGAAAAACTTTAAAGTAGCTCAATCATTGTGTATTGATTCCAACTTTAAGTAATATTTTGAATGCATGGGGTAATACATGTTATAAATATTAATTATGCCTGTTTCTTTTTACTTTTTAAATGTGATTATTACAAAATTTTAAATGACCTGGTCATGACCCGCATTATCTTTCTATTGGACAGCATTGTTCCAGCAACTAAGCAGTGTTTCTCAAAGTCTGG
>NW_007726391.1:755714-757514 GCF_000696425.1 Galeopterus variegatus | reverse complement strand
ACTGTCCTATGTGGCAGCCACCAGCTACACATGACTCGTCAGCCCTTGAAATGTGGCTGGGACAAATTTAGAAGTTCTGTGAGAGCAAAATACATCAAAGACTTGGTATGAAAAACTTTAAAGTAGCTCAATCATTGTGTATTGATTCCAATTTTAAGTAATATTTTGAATGCATGGGGTAATACATGCTATAAATATTAATTATGCCTGTTTCTTTTTACTTTTTAAATGTGATTATTACAAAATTTTAAATGACCTGATCATGACCTGCATTATCTTTCTATTGGACAGCATTGTTCCAGCAACTAAGCAGTGTTTCTCAAAGTCTGGCTCAATGTACCACCTGAATCAGAATCAAGGCAGGTGCTTGTTACTATTCAGACAATGGGGCCCCATCCCAGCCTTACTGAAACACATCTGGAGGGATGAGGCCTGGGAACCTGCATTTTAACTGGCTCCTGAGGTAATACTTCTGCCCAACCAAATGTGGATCAACTGCTTAAACACAGGTGTCAAATACTATTTCATTTCCTCTCTGTCATAAGGGAAGTAGAATGTTGAGTCCAAAAATGAAACATTATAAAGAAAAAACAGCCTTTATCTCTTCAAGCTTACCACCTAGGTGGTGACTGAATACATGAGATGACCTACCACGGAGTTTGATGCTGAGACGTATCAAAACCCCAAAGCAACAGAGCTAAATTTGCAATGCACATGTGCAGGTGACAGGCAGTAGGGGCCAGTAGCTACAGGCGCAGGCTTCTGTGTCAGACCAATCTGGATTCACGTCTTTGTCCTTCCGTTCAAGAGCTTTTTACACTGGGCATGTCACCTTCCCTTCTGAGGGTCCATGTTCTATTAGTAAAGCAAAGAAAACAATGCCTACCTTAAACAAAATGCTGGCCGCACACATAATAAACAATCAAAAAATGGTAGCAAGTTTCGTTATCATTCATGAAAGTTGCAAGATGAATTTCCTGATTTAGTCTAAGAAATGAAAATATGATTAAATACAATCAGAATAAACAACAGCACTTAACTATTGTACATAATGAAGGTTCAGATACCTAGAGATTTTCATTTTTTAAATATTACTCTAAATTGTGCATTGTTTTAAATTTGACCATTAGAAACTGAGTATTTTCTGGGGCTTATTGTTTGAATAAGATTTCATAATTGAAAGGTACAACTGAATAATTCTCGTATTAAATTCTATTTTATTTATCTACAATTATGTAACCACAGAGACATTTCCAGGCTCACTCTTCATCTGGAATTGATTATCAGAATTTTAGGCAAATCTCTGGATAAAATAGCCTCTGAAAATTTAACCTTCCAAATTAAAAACAGCAATGAACATTATAGTACATTTGGAATAACACAAATCTGACTATACATTTAAAAAAATGCAATAGCATCCAAAATCCAAATTGAATCTCAGTTCTCCTGGATCTCAATTGAAGTATAATATCCACAAATGATACATCTTTCTTCTTTCTTCTTCAGTCTAGATCAGTGTTGTGATGGAGGAAAGTGGCAGGGTCATGAGTACACAAGACACAGGCAGAAGGAGGAATGTGGTTCAGAGGAAACAATCTAGATCAGTGTGGTGATGGAGGTATCAGACTGAGCAAAGTGGCAGGGTCATGAGTACACAAGACACAGGCAGAAGGAGGAATGTGGTTCAGAGGAAACAAGTCAAACAGGCCACGTAAAAGTGATCGGGGGAACAGTGGTGGGAAGATGGGGAAAAGTGGGGTCAGGTTGATTGTTCTGAGTCTAAAATGTCGATTTTTTTTT
>NW_007726391.1:753868-755429 GCF_000696425.1 Galeopterus variegatus | reverse complement strand
CTATATAGGATCCGAACCCGCGGCCTCAGCACTACCAGCACCACATTCTCCTGAGTGAGCCACGGGGCCAGCCCTAAAATGTTGATTTTTATGTGTCTTTCACAAATACTGTGAAATTTTTTATCAGTTGATCAAAAAATTGACGAACTGCACACACCTTATATATTTCTCTCTCCTATATTTCAATTTCATTTTCTGGTAATCGAGTTGCCTAAAGAAAAGCTCCCCCTGATTGTCATTCACTTATTCATTGAATACATATTTATTCTGTTTATCTCTACTATTTTTCAGGCATTTTGAGAGATTCTGGGGTATAAAAACTAATAAAACACGGTTTCTGTAGGAGATAGTCCTTTAACTACGTAGAGGAGTGTTATGTACAAGGGCTTATAGAAGCAGGGAAGACGTCTCTAACTGAAAGAAGGCCGGGCAAGTGAAGATGACATTTGAATTGAGTCCGGAGGAGTTCACAAGACAGACAAAATGGGACAAGTTATTCCAGACACATGAGGCAGCAAGATCAATGACATGGATGTAAGGTCAGAGCACAACACCCAGCTCCATGTGACATCAGAAAGCACGAGGGTGAACGGAAAGAGGGACATTGGGGAAGGTAGATGCAAGAAAGATTCTTTCATAAGAGGCCATGCATACCATGCTAAGAAGAGGGGCTTCATCCTTTATCCTATACCACTAAAAGATAATAAGCCAAGTATAACGTAAAGAAGTTTGAATGTGAAAAGAATCACATTAGTGACAAGGCAACAATGAATTAAAGAGAAATGAAAGCTGTACAATAGCAGTCAGATTAGTTAGAGATTGTCAGAAGAACTCAGGAATGAGTAGATAGCACCCTAAACTATACTGGCGGCAAGGCTAGGGAGAAGGAAAAAAAATTTGGAGATATTTAAGAGGTAGTTTTGACATGGAGCAGGTCACCACCATAACCATCTATTGTCCCCTCCCCCCAAATACCCAGCAACAGAAGCATTGTTTAACAAAATGGTCCTCTTACGTGCAGAATACTCTGCAACCAACACTGAGGCAGAGGTGCATGTTCTGAAGAGAAGCTCACAGGACTAAGGCAATACAGCAGGTCTAGTCATGTTTTACTATACACAACGTGATAATGGTGGGGATGGCCTGGAGGAACCCACACTGTTAACCACTATATCTTGCAGGTCATGGTTGAAGGCAGAACAAGAGGTAGAGGAGAGAATGGCCTCTTTATGAGCATGCATACTGATCACATGTTTAAAACATATCATTGTTACATGTATGTTTTAAGAGACAATAAAAAAGGAAATAGTTGTAAATTTAAGTTATTCCTAAGAACAATAATGATTGACTTGGTTCCAAAGAAATCCAACTAAGTTATTTAAAAATAAGATATATAAATTTATTAAAATGTTGGGATATTTAACAATTTCTTGAAGTCAGAGAAATAGATAAATTCTTAACATATTAACTCTAGAAATCTGGAGGTCCCGGCAATTAGATTTCAAGGGATTTAAAAATACTGATTCCTGGGGTCAGCCCGGTGGCGCACTGCTACAGTGCA
>NW_007726391.1:739982-753097 GCF_000696425.1 Galeopterus variegatus | reverse complement strand
TTGCCAGACACGAAAAAAGACAAAAAGGAAAAAAAAATACTGATTCCTTATAAATCACATTTTTATCACACTTTTAATATTAGAATCTTTGTTAACAAACTGGGACTTGGACTGCTTTGCTTTTGGTGTCACTTTGTCCCTTAGCCATTGCTATAATAAACAAGCCACAACACATGAAATCGTGGATAGATGAAAGGCTTGCGTTCACTCTTTTCCAAATGTAACAAAAAGCCCCCCATTTCCCACTTAATGGAATGCTGC
Organism: Galeopterus variegatus; assembly: GCF_000696425.1. Classification (NCBI taxonomy): domain Eukaryota; kingdom Metazoa; phylum Chordata; class Mammalia; order Dermoptera; family Cynocephalidae; genus Galeopterus; species Galeopterus variegatus. The sequence goes on along the minus strand of NW_007726391.1, from coordinate 752,836 downwards.
TCCTTCTGAAATCCCTTGAAGCAATGAGCCTTGAGCCTCCCTGTTTCCCTCACTCAAAGACGAGGGGTCTGGAGGACAGCAGCCCAGTGTGCCTTCCTCCTGCCACCTTAGTCTCGGGAGCCCCCACACTAGTGGAATGATCACTGCGGGACTCCTGCTATGCACGCAGGTGAAAGTGTCTCGGGAAAGGAGGTTTTCTTCCATTCCTCCTCTCTCAGATCTCAGTCTTTACTTGGCTGGCCACAGTCAGGCTGGTACAAATTGGTTAAACATTTCAGAACTCATTATTATTGGATCCAAGAATAGAGGGAAACTGTTGCCAAAATGAATGACAGAACAGCCTGGACCCACAGTCTTTTCCGAAAGGATGGCAGGAAGTGGTTAGAAAAAGCCCTTGACGATAGTTTAGGGATCAAGGGCAACTCACAGAAGCCTGGTATGGCCAACAGGGGAGATGGCAGTAGCTGCCAATGGCTACAGTCGGTTACGAAGGAGCAGATCTAGGAGGAATGTAAGTCTGAGGTGCTTGTAGAGGAAGACATCAAGTCCAATTCAGGACTGTAGCTTGAGAAGAACTCAGGAAGAATACAGAAAATGGTGAATCATTAGACAATGATTGAAGAAAAGGAAGCAAATTCAATTTATCAGATTTCCTTTCAAAAAGCAGGAGGGAGGAAAACATGGATCAATTTTTTTCTTATTTAATCCATTCCAGCTAGATGCTGTTGAATGACAATCAAAAGAAAAGCTATTCTTTTGTTATTGTTGTTGTTGTTATTATTATTATTATTATTTCTAACTTTTTACCATGAAGATTTTTACCAAAACAATCTAGTGTGTGTTATGACCTCTGGGTAATATGTTCTTAGAAAGTAACCATTTTCTCAAAATCATGCTGGACAAGGCAAAGTTATTATAGAAAAATATCTATAAATAGCTAACAAATGATTTTTAGTTTTAGAGTATTTACTCTAGCAGAAGCATGGAACAGTAGCAGGCTACACAGGGTCATAAAGACATTTGCCAGTATCATTAAATGCTTATAACTCCCATTTAACTGTTCATGTAAATACTGTTCTACTATACTCTAAAAAATAATAATAATAAAACACAAGCAGTCTGTTTGTATAAAAACAAGGCATAGTCTGAGCTACAAGGAGAAACCTACATTCCCCGGTAAACCCTCACTGCCCTTCTCTAACCAGCACCAAACTTCTCTTAGAAATTTAAACGTCTTCCCACAAAGCAGCTGAGGAAGTTTCTCCTCTAATACAGTCACTAATTTGCAGAGGACATATTCTAGAAAATTATTTATAAACAAGTAAAATAAAAGTTTAAAAATCTTGAGAATCTCTAAAACAAGCATTCTAGAGATTATGAGATGAGAAGTAAGAATGTTGTCAGATATTTCTCTATGTAATACAATATAATACATTTCCTGGGAAATGCTACCATGTTTGGGAGTTGTTCTAAAAAAACAAACAGGAGGAAAGGCTAGGGTCATGCTGTTGTGGGTTTTCCCTCCAAGAAGGGATCAAGATTCATTTTTAGTCTAGTCCTTAGGCAGCAGAGAAAGTAGAAGTAGTTTCCTAAGGCCTTGCTTTGCTCTTACCTGACTGCAGGTTTCAGAACTGACAGAAGATGGGCACAGGAAGCCAGCTCCAGGAGGTGCACAAGTGGCTAGCTTTCAGAAAAGATCCAACACTGAATTGTGCTAATTAGAGTCCAAAAAGGAGCTCATTTCACAGAGCTTAAAATCACACTAAAAATATCCTTTTGGACTTTTCTTTCTTGGCAGCCTGGAATTACTACAAAATATTTGATATGGCTCAACACATTTTCCCAAATAACAGTAAACATGGACATATTTTATTAACTAATAACAGACTCTAATATGTTTAAGCAGCCAACTATCGCCTTCCATTTTCTTCACATCAAAAGGAAGAAACAAAGAGTTTTTCATAAGAATTTGCTCATTTTCATGGACTTTTACACTGGTCAAAGATTCTTGGCAAGTCCCAGTTAGAAAGACAAAATGCAAACAGGACCAGTCCAAAGAGAGATGAAAGTCTGTGTGTGTGTGTGTGCGTGTGTGTGTGTGCGTGCGCCAGCACATTCTTTTTCTGGGAATGATGTGAGAGGGAAATAGTCAAAGGAAAGGAAAAGGTGTAGGGGATAGCGATAACATGGAATGTGATCATTCTCTCTAGCACTCCATTTGGAGAAGGCAGAGAGGGCCCTTGGGTCTGGAGACAGAAGGCTGTGCTCACATTTGCTGGGTACTTTCATGCTCCAAGCCATACTGGTGAACGATGGTAGGAGCTTGGACCTGACATTAAAAGACTTGTCTTCTAGTATTGACTTTTCTGAGTTTCAGTAGTGCCATCTATAAATCAAGGACATGAATACCTACTTCCTATGACTGACTTTAGGCATGTAAAAGTTTGGTAAAGAGCTGTTCTACACTGGTTATTATCATACCTTCTCAGACGCAAACCGAAACTGAGTCTTGGGGGCTGGGGCATCACACTCACAAAGCACTTGTACTGTACTGGGTTGCACAGACATGCAACCACTTGGGCCTTAAAATGAGTGTGAAGAATGTTGGGTTTTGCATGGAGTCCACATTAAACTCTTCATCTTAGGGGGGAAAAAAAGAAAGAGAGAACACAGGCTGTATCATTTCTGAGAATTCATAATGGTTCAGCCTCACGTACTTGTGTTCAACAAACATCCCAATATGCATCACAAAAATGTACAGGCACTAGACCATGNAGAAAGACAAAATGCAAACAGGACCAGTCCAAAGAGAGATGAAAGTCTGTGTGTGTGTGTGCGTGTGTGTGTGTGTGTGTGTGTGTGTACGTGCGCGCGCCAGCACATTCTTTTTCTGGGAATGATGTGAGAGGGAAATAGTCAAAGGAAAGGAAAAGGTGTAGGGGATAGCGATAACATGGAATGTGATCATTCTCTCTAGCACTCCATTTGGAGAAGGCAGAGAGGGCCCTTGGGTCTGGAGACAGAAGGCTGTGCTCACATTTGCTGGGTACTTTCATGCTCCAAGCCATACTGGTGAACGATGGTAGGAGCTTGGACCTGACATTAAAAGACTTGTCTTCTAGTATTGACTTTTCTGAGTTTCAGTAGTGCCATCTATAAATCAAGGACATGAATACCTACTTCCTATGACTGACTTTAGGCATGTAAAAGTTTGGTAAAGAGCTGTTCTACACTGGTTATTATCATACCTTCTCAGACGCAAACCGAAACTGAGTCTTGGGGGCTGGGGCATCACACTCACAAAGCACTTGTACTGTACTGGGTTGCACAGACATGCAACCACTTGGGCCTTAAAATGAGTGTGAAGAATGTTGGGTTTTGCATGGAGTCCACATTAAACTCTTCATCTTAGGGGGGAAAAAAAGAAAGAGAGAACACAGGCTGTATCATTTCTGAGAATTCATAATGGTTCAGCCTCACGTACTTGTGTTCAACAAACATCCCAATATGCATCACAAAAATGTACAGGCACTAGACCATGCAGCGTCACGTAGTCTGGTGCGACTGCAGCTCAGAATACACCAGGCGTCAGTTTTTCAGTTACCGCCATATGCAGCCCCCAAGTAAAATACTAAACTGAAGCTGCAGGGACGTAAAACTCTACTTGTGTCCAGAAGGCACCTAATCTAGTTGGGAGACTTGGGAGGACCAGGTTGACCCCGAAGACTTCCTGAAGATTGGTCAAGGCATGGTCACAACTTGAATCAAGTCCTAGACTTTAAGATGTCACTTTTCTCCTAGGTTTTGTGTTCAAGATTTTCTTAGAGTAGAAACACAATTACCAGCATGAAACTATTCTTCATTGAGAATATGGACAGTGACAAAAGATCTATGTATATTGATTTTAGTATAAAAAAAAAAAAAAGAACTAAGCACCATAACCGAAAAAAAAAAATCAAAGGTTTGTTTCAGGGCAACATGACAAAACCTTGAATATTGTTAGCAGGCCCCAGTTCCCCTCCATATGTCCCTCATCCACGACGGCTTCATTTGCAGCAAGTGCTCCCTTCAAAAGCAAAGTTCACACAGCACCTGTGCTCCTCACATTTGCTCATGTTCAAATCCAATGAAGGAGTATTTTTCCCAGAAGATCTGGCCAAAATCTCCTTGCTTCTCCTCGAGTCTAATTATCACTCGCTCTTCCCTGAACTAATAACTGATTGCCTTTAGGCAACGGACCCAAGGTCCTTGAAGAAGTTAGGGAAGACCTCCCATTAACCTAGCGCAGACAAATGCACTGCTTTGCACAGCTAGACCAGTGAGGCCAGCAGCAGTCCATCACGTTTTCTACTCCTGAACTTCGGGTCTCTCTCACTATCACTGAAGTGCAATTATTTTTTATTTTATGATATTGGAATTTCTTTTACAGATAAAATATGGTTCAGAACTGGAAAGGAAGTCATTACGAAGGGCCTTGCAAAATAGATGTAAATATTTCATTTATTTTCCTAGAAATGCATATCTCAGGTTCATTTTTTTTTTATTTGTCTTAACATTTGATCCTCAAATATCTTTCCATTAAATCAGCATTAAGAGTCAAAAAATGATTAAACCTTTATATATCTATTGAAACAAATTTCGAAATTTAATCTCCCATTTCAAACTAAGTCTCTTGTGGTCTACTTGTAAACATTGATTAAATGCACACTCTGGAAGGAAGAAATAAATTGGCTGGTGTACATCCAGTTGAGAGTCAGAATGTAGGAAACATTTCCAAAGCAAGTAATTACTTACTATAGTGCCTATTTCCCTAAATATTTATGCAAGTGGTAATTGGTGGGTTATTTAATTGTATTTAACTCATGCAATATTCTTGAGGTAGGCAATTACTGCTTTTTAAAATTTCTATAATTTAGATGTCTATTATTTAGAGCTAATTATTTTCTGACTGAATTACATAATATGACCCAAATTAAACAATAAATTAGAAAAGGTGGGGGGAGAAATGTTTCAGATTCTACAAAGTTCTAGTTCTGCCCCTTTTTCTTATACTCCAAACTCTTCTTCCAAGTTACCATTCTACATAAGGGAATCACAAATCGCTATCTCTGTTTAACTTCAACTTTATTCTGTTTCCAACTGAGTTCTATATTCCTGCACCTGATGCATAAACTCACTTTATGCAAGGTGAGTTCGTTCCTTCTCCTGACATCGTGATCGCTATTATTGGTTCTTTATTGTTCCAGGCAGCAAGGCTCCCTCTGTCTTTGACTCTTCTTAGGTTGCCAAGTCCAAAGAAAATGCTTCCAAAGTATCTTTCAAATACTTTCTGTGGCAGTCCTTAGAAAGATGAAATGTGGACTGCAACATGCTATTTTTATTATGTGAGACTTAGAAATATTTGACAATAGTGTATGAGTTGGAGCTTATGTAGTCATCTTGCTATATATTGTATATTTAATTCTGAGCTATGAGTTTCATAGAAATATAAATCTAAATTTCATTATATGCTTGACTCTCTGAATCTATTAAATAGGCTGGAAAATAAAAGAATTCAAAGTCATTATCAGAAATGTTTATAAGACTTTATTTTAAAGTCATACTTGTACCCTATGGGCACATCCTACAATGGCAATATTAGTTCATTTTTAATGCACTGTATATGGATTTTATATGGAGATCCAGCTGACAAATTCTTTTTAATACAAAAATATATTTAATATATCTTATACACAAAATATCTTACTAAATATTGACAAAGAGGACAAGCATTTGTAACATGGATTTCTTTGCATTCATGTTAAGATTAATGGGAAATTACTTCCAAAAAATGCCTTTGCAGCTTGATGATTTGAGAAAATTATGAAAAAATCAAGAAATCCTTCTATTTAAATATTAATATTTGACAAAGTTCTCTGAGGGCAAGTTTCTTCAAGTCGTAAGTAGTGCAATACAGTCATAATTTCCTTGTAATTTGCCTTATTAGATTCTAAAGTATAATGGCATGAGAGCAAAATTACTGTTTTTCTCTTGATCTGAATGTATATTGAACAGGTGGGACACAAAGAGGAACCACTTGTCTGAGCTACTCCCCCGTGTCACCTCCTGTTGTCTCCCCATTTGTTCCAGTTAATAAGAGCTTATTCAGCACCCAGCACCTACCAGGAGCTAGACTAGACACGGTGCAAATCAGGTGAGGGGCTGAGCCTGCCTTCACAAAACTCAGCTACGTTTCCTCCCTTTCGTCATGACTCTCCTCCAGCCTGCCGTATGACGTGAATTTTCTTGTCCCCTTCCTATCAGAAGGAGTAATCATTTCAAGCATGTATAAGGCAGGAGAGGAAATGGGACAGAGAATTGAACCCTGGAGGAGGATCACAAGAGCTTGGAGTTCATCATTCTTCTTGACTGTAGAATGCGATTAGATATACATGGTCATTTTGTGAGTTCTGTTTCTTAATAAATGATTTATCTACAATGCACTAATAATTGATTCATTCAGTCAGCAAATTTTGATTGAGTTGCTATTTCATCTTCTAGAGGTACAGCAGGGAACAAAGGAGAAAAAGTCCCTTCCTTCATGTGACTTAGAGTCTCGTGGAGGTAAACAGATGATGGAAAAATAAATAAATAAATACATAGCATGGTAGAATATAAAAAATGTTACAGAGAACAATAAAACAGGGTGGGGAAGTGCTAAAGAGGAGGACAGGAGGCTTACTCTTTTGTACAGGGTAGTCAGGGAAGACCTCTCTGATAAGATGGCATTTGAGCAGAGATCTTAAGGGAATGAGGTAGATGAATATCTAGGGAAAGATGGTCCAGGCAAGTGCAAAGGCCCTGAGGCAAGAAAATGGTTGGACTGAGCAACAGCCAAGGAGTCAAGGGTGACTGAAGGAGAAGTGAGGAGACAGTGAGAATAGACAAGGCCAGAAAGTGAGCCAGGAGCTAAATGATTATATGATTCCTCATTCAATTGGGTGTCTATGTTGTGTGTGTGTGTGTGTGTGTGTGTGCTTGTGTGTATTGATAGATCTATATCTATGATATATACAACACACATTTTAGCAATTTATTTGAAGCCCTAAATTTTCATTTGTATATATCCCTCAGAGTCAACCATAGAAATATAGTTTTTATATATGTGTGTGTAAAATATTAATTTTGTTCTGTAATTGCTTACTTAAATTATACATTTAAAAATTTTATATAACAATTAGATGTCATATTATTAGCAATATGTAGTTAAAATTAATGTTAAAATTTATATATTTTAAATTTTAATTACATATTAATTTTTATATGTGTATTATATATGATTTTTATATATCATAAATATATAATTATATGTGATATATAAAGGTTAAAGTATATAATTTTGACATTTATAGCTTATATATTATGAATAATAAATATTAAGTTTAATATATAACGGTTTTAGTTATAATCTATATTAAGGATATTTAAACAAGTACATAACAAAATGAATAGCACCAAGTTAATATCACAAAGTTAAAAAGCACTAATAATTAATACTCCTACTGCACTTTATAGGTCTTTTATTTCTGTGTTTTCTAGAAACAACTTGACATCATAGGAAATTCCTCATACACTTATACATAGTTTACCCAAAAGTTTAGAAACTTCAAAAGTTCTTGCTGCTTGGCTACCTGTGAGTTTTCATTCTGCTCAGCATACAACATACAGGGAGGGAAATCATATTCTGCTCTGCTCATGGAATTTGCCCGCGTGTGATGTGAGTGAATTAGCAATGTTATCTCTTCCCAACCATGTACATTTATTTATTTGCCAGACAGCTACAGAGAAAAACCAATTCAAAAAACACTTAGAATGGAAGAGTAAAAATAATTAATTACATCATTTCTATTAGTACCTATTTTGGATTTTCAATTTTTGTTGTGAAATCATGTGTCTTAATTTGGCCATCATTTGCATATATCATTCCCAGCATATTTTAAAGATTCCATCTGTATATAGTTAATTCATCATCTCCTACAAATTAAAATCCCTAGAAATAAAGTGAATCTAGTTTTGTCTTTTATTACTTTCAGTATTTCTTAATTACCAATGACACAGCTTTGAAGCTTGATATTCTTTTTTTTTTTTTCCTTTTTGTCTTTTTTACTGACTGGTAACGGGATCGCAACCCTCGGTGTTGCGCCCGCACCACGCTCAGCCAGTGAGCGGGAACCGGTCTCCACATGGGATCCAAACCCTCGGCGGGAGCGCCACCGCACTCCCAAGCGGCGCACTCTCCAGTGCACCACCGGGCCGGCCCTTAAGCTTGATATTCTTAATCCTCATGTTTTGACAAATGGATGAGCTGGTAAGCAGAATAGAAGGGAATCAGAAATTCTGAGATTTTTGTGTTGTTAGTAGTAAAACCTTTTTAAAATAAGCATAAACAGCAAGAAATAGAAAAACAAAATATGCCCCTGAGTAAATGCCAGCCTTTAGTGTCTTCATGAATTCAAAAAAATTAGTAAAATTGATACAGTCAAACCTAACAGTGTGTTGTAAATATCTAAAGAATAGAAGCATGAGTTACTTTGGTTTCGTGTTTTGGCATATCCCTCAGAGAAGAGATTAACCAAATCCCCTATTTGTTGTTATGAAGAAAAAAAAGACTAATTGATTAAATTATTTACTTTTAGTATGCTTGTGAGAATTTTACATAAATTATCGCAAACCCTGATCTCACACATTTTGAAAAGTGGGGGAAAAATACAACATTAACCAAAAAAGACTTAACCTCTTGATAAAGTCATCTCCATAATGGTAAACATTTTTGCTCATAAAATTATTATAAAATCCATCTGTAAAACACGGTTGATGATTCACCTAGGGACAAAGAATAACAGGATTGGTCACAGCTCCTAGGAGGACAGGGGCCTTTAAACAAATCACTTGAGCAGTCACATTTCACTTTAGAATCAGATTCCTTATGTTATTCAAATGCCATTACTCTCTTTGCCAATAAAAATGTTTTTTCTCCTCATTTGCAGTAGTTATGTGAGTACTAGGCAGGTTCTAGATAATTTCTAAATGCAAATCCATTTAATGAATTGAATGCACAGTGTGCATTCTACATGATGTCAGATAATACACTTGGCTGAACTGTTATCTTTTCCACCCATGCAGAAGCACTTAGACGCAGCTCAAACATCTCTACTAAGAACACTCTCATAACAGAATACATTACATTAGAAAGTTTAAAGCAGGTGTTACTGGATTTATTAATAATTTGAAAGACTTGAATACCCGTAATACTCAGCATCAAGGACAATGGTGCTAAAGGGGCTGGTCCAGCCTTCATGATGGTCACTGTATGATAGTGATACCAATTGTACAGCACTTACTAGAAAAATAGACATACCCAATAAACACTAAATAACAGAAGTCTAAAAAAGTGTTATCACAGCTCAGAGCTAAGGGAAAAGACCATGGTGGGAGGGAGATCCAAAAGCATGTCAAGGAGTGAGTGGAAATGAGGGGTAGAGGGAACAGTACGAGCAGGTACAAAGAGGAGTGGAAATCAGGCGCTGCCACGGCCAGACGATCACTGCATGACCTTGCTGTGTGGGCAAAGAGCCTGGGGAGGTAGGAGGAGTAAGATTTTGATGAGTCTAGAAGTATATGTTTAGGATTGAAGACTTACCTCTGAAAACAGTGAGCTTACATCTGAAAGCTTAGTCAATTACTGAGCAGAAAGACTGCATGACCTAACTTTTATTTAAGCACATGATTCAGGCAGCCATATGAATAATGGGCTACCTGTGAGAGCTTTTAGATTTATTTGGCTCATGGTTCTGGAAGTCAGGAAGTCCAAGAGTGTGATGGTAGCCTCTGATGTGGTCCTTCATGCTGCATCATCCTGTGATGGATGCAGAGGGCAAGTGAGTATAGGAGACAGAGAGAGAAGGCAGCTGAATTTCAACCTTTACCCCTCTTAAATGTCCCACTTCTCAACACAGTTACAATGGCAATTAAATTTCAACATGAGTTTTGGGCAAGGGGAGACATTCAAACCATAGCAGAGAATGTCCCTGAGCTAGTGATATGTCAGTGCAATGCCTGGGAAGCTGCTGATGCTTAAAGGACCCTGGACAATCTCCCACAGATTGGAAAAAATTATCAAGGGTCACCTAATAGTGGAAGAGGTCCTGCATGCAGCCCACTGGAAGCACATGTGTGAAAGCCCAATTGATTTAGAAAATGGTGAAGCTTGATGAGCATGCCCTGTGTCTCTCTGTGACTAAGTGGGAACATGTCCTCTAGGACATTCTATCTTAGAAAGCATCTCACATTCCTATTTGGTGAGTACATGGTCACAACAGACACTTTTACTTACTAAAATGGAGGGCACAGTAAATTTCCTGCTCAGAACCCTTTTCATACCATATGAAACTTAAATGTATTTCCTTGAAACAGAGAAGCATTTAAAATATAGAGAGTTGTGGAAATACCTTCAATAGTGCTGTGAGTATATAGTTAATTGACAATGTCAGGAAAAGCTGTATGGAGGGAGGGAGGGAAAAAATAACAGAGACATTTTTCTCTCTGTACCATGTTTCACCCAAATCATCACTCTCTGTAGAGAAAAGAGGAGAAAAACCTACCTTCGGTGGCGCTCGCCTCCCTTTCCCCTGTCCGCCACCAACCCCAGCTCACACTCACTAGTGCAAAGGATAAATCCACTGAGCTCACTGGTATTCCCAGCCATTTACACTGAACAACATTCTGTGCTGTTCCAAAAAAAGATCTGGATAAGTGCCCCTACAAGATTGCCAAGGTCATGATGGAGAATGTCTAGCATGACCCAAGGCCAGGCCCACCCCCAGCAAGTTCCGGAAAAATTCTCAAACAGTGCAAATAGTGGATGAATTAACTGGGCAGCTGTTTCCAGCTCCTCAGACCTGGGAAAGAGGTCTGTTTCCCTCTAACCTGTCTGCCAATCTCCATAGACTCTCTGACTTGTGGGGAGCTGGGCTCATTATTAGTTTTAAATGAGAAAAAGGTTTTGTTTTTTATAGCTGTAAAATTATGTTCAGTTGTACCCGTTATTGTGACTAACCATGTTCTTCATTCACCATTCAATTGATACCTAATCCTCTAAGTGCAAGATTGTGGAGCAGTAGAGGGAGTGATTCAACAAATACAGTGGAAAATAGCTTGAGGAACAGCGGTTCAAGTGCTCAACACAAAATACATATCAAATATAAGATTTTGCAAAGGGTAAATTAATTTGCATGCTCTGAAAATTCCCATTTTGCAATGAGACATTAATTTTTTACCTTGGGAGAAAGGTTTCTCAGAAAATGAAATTAAAAAACACTGTTCATTGTATCTCTCTTTTTTTTTCCCTCTGTCTTTTTCTCTCCTTTTCAGTTCCACTCCTCAACAAAACAAGAAAAACAATCAGTATAGGCTTCTGGCAGCACAGTGAGAGAAATGTAAGATTGGCCCTTAAGGGAATTTTTATTCTCAAGTGGATGTAAATGTATTCATCAATTCAAAGAAATGCATAGAGTGTTATACACACAATACATTAATAAATAGCCATGCATTAAAAAATAATGAGGTTTTCCACAAAACAACATCCTGTGGTGTGTAGGGTCATAAAAAAGATACTAAAAGAGAGAGAAAAGATTATGTGAAAAATCTGATTAAAATACAGGAACACCATCATATATGTAAGATGTAATAAATATTTTATTAGTTAACTATAAACAAAAGAACAAATGTAGTAAAATGTAATTAAAAATGTAAAGGTGAAGGATGTGATTTATTTCACTATAATAATATTAATATTACAAATGCTATGTAAATTCATATCAAGACTGTATTGTAGAAAGCAGCCATTCATTTCTTATAATGAGATTTCATCTTTTTTTTTTTTGATTTACATTTGTTTAAATATTTCAAATAGTGAATGAATAATGTTGCTCTTAAACCTTACACAGCTTAGCACATTCTCAAATTTCCATCAGCCCTTGGACGAGATTTGCATGCTGGCAGGCAGTTTCCAGGCAGAACCACTAATTGTGAAAATAGAAGAAAATTGACTGGCAGAAACCAAGAGTATTTTTAGTGCTGTTGGCTGAATAAGTTTGGCTTTGAGTAGTAACCTCTGCTTGTGAATGTGCTGGAACCCAAAATAGCATTTTATAGAAAGTTCCCCAATTAAAACAGGTGAAAAGATCAAAAGGTAACAGCTACTATTGGCTTGAAAACAATTAGGGGTTCAATGTGCTAAGATTATTTGAACGGAACTTTCCTGTCATTGCCTCTGAAACTGAGCAGAAAACCAGAGGTTTTCATTTGGCACTGATGAAACCCAAGTGCATGAGAGACCCTGCGACTTGAGGTCCCCCCTCATATTAGAAACCATCCCTTCCACTGGCTGAGCCTCAGTCAAATGGAAAATATATATTAAAGAATTCTCTTCTGCATTTATGTAGAACATGCAGCATAAAATTGCTCTCAGGCCAGACTATAGTTTTGTATGAGCAAATGTCATGTGTGTGCGACTTTCAACAATTTCCCATCTGAGTAATTGTTTCATATTTCTCCTGAGGTATGCACCTCACAAAAGGTAATAAACCTCTGTTACTGTCACTGCACGGGGAGGAACTGAGCTTCAGAAGGGCCAGGCTGCTCAGCTCTTGTGTAGCAGTGAGGTCTGGCTCTGGCCTTCTGATTGTGCACCCTGCACTTTCCACGCGCTGTTTTGCATTTCATAACATCTGTGGCGGCCTCTGAAGTCTTCCACTTTCCTCCTTAGTGTGCCCCTGTTTCTGACCTGCCAGACGCATTATCTTTGCCTTCTTCCC
>NW_007726391.1:737501-739586 GCF_000696425.1 Galeopterus variegatus | reverse complement strand
GTGTGTGTCTGTCCCCAGCTCTGGCCCTCCCACACTCCTCCATTGGCATGGCCCAGAAATGAGCTCCCTTCATTTTGCTCGTTCCATCCACCTTTCCATACTACGTCTAACAGTGCCATGTCTATGGAAGTTTCTATCGCTTCTGATTCAAGTATTTCAGGTCACTATCCCTGTTGTAAAAATAATCATGAATCTCCCTTCTTGAGGAGGCATTTCTGAATTTATCACAGAACAATTCTTGCTTCTCTGGTCTATTGGGGGTATAAGTCAGGAATATTTTAGCTAAACAGATGGGAGGAAATCCGGCTACAATGACTTACACCAATTTGGATTTATTTTCTCGCACAGCAAGATGTTCAAACATAGATCATTCTTAGTTTTACTTCTTCAGTTTAGAGATGTAAGGACCAATATCACTGCTTTTCTCTTGCTCTCTCTTTCATGGTCATAAGAAGGCTGCTGCAGCCCAGCCATCACCTCTGCATTCAAGAAAAGGAGCAGGAAGAAGGCAAATTTTCAGTGCCTATTGAGAAGAACAAAGGCTTTTCCCAAAACTGCACATCAGATTTCCCCTTCTCTTTTATTAGCTAGAATCATGTCATGTGTCCAACATTAACTGGAAGCTGACTAGAAAGAAGTTTGAAACAGTGGCTTTAGTTAGCCACCCCAGAGTGTCTTCCACAGTCACTGATCCAAAGTAATTGTGTTTCCTCACTATGCAAACACTGCACCAGATGTTTATCCTCTCACATAGTCAATAAACAAAGGCTAATTGATGGGGGTTTTATGTGCAAGGCGTTACGTTCATATTATGGCAGGTACAGAAATAAACCAGGCACAGATGCTCCCCTCAGAGGACACAGCCTAGTAATGAATATAACATACAAGGGGTTTTCAAAAATTCCCAGAAAGATTTGTATTATCTTTCAATTCCATTTTTTCCACAAACTTTTTGAAGAGCCTCATGTATGATTCCTACCTTTGACTACCTTAAAAATTTAGATAGGGATGCAGGGCACTGAAGCATGGGAAAAAATGAAGAGTGCTTCAAAAACTAGCAAACAAAGCAGATTGTTGCAAATATGTACTGTTCCGACACAGTATAAAATGGAGAGAAGGGGAAAATTATAACAGGGTAGAGTGAGCCACCAAAGAAGGTTTCTTGTAAGAAGTAATGGGAAAGTCATGTTTAAAAGGTAAGGAAGGAACATGAATTGATCTAGAACAGTCATTTCCAAAATATCTTTGGTCAGGTAAACCTATCAATAAAAATTATTTGAGTATTTAACCTGAATATGTGCATTATTTATACATTATATATGTACACGATTGTACCAATATAATGTATACATAATAAAACACACACAAAATTGAAAATTTAAAAGAATGACATTCCAACATATTTCCCCACAAGATACGTGTCGATTACAAAGTATAAAATAAGTTTACAGTAGAGGAATATGGCAAACACCATCTTAAACAACTGGTCAAAGTTAACATTACCACTAGTGAGCTATGTCATTATCATGTGCCCTCTGATAAGATGCGTTAAGAAAGGGGCAATAGCACTTCTGCAGTATTCTTGCTAAAAAATGCACACCCAGAATTTAGTCATGAGGAAACAACACACAACTTGAATTAAGGATCATTCTCAAAATATCTGGCCTGTAGGATTAAAAAATATTAAGGTCATGAAAGAAAAAGATAGAACCCCAATTTTTGCCAGACTGGAGAAAAATAAGGAGACTTGATGACTAAATGCAGTGTGGGATCCTGATCCTGGACGAAATAAAGGACATCAGCAGGACAATTTGAAATATTTGAATAGGGTCTTTAGATGAGTTCATAGTATTGTTATCAACATTCATTTTCCTGGCCTGAATACCTGCACTAATGGTTACACAATACATTCACCTTAGGAGAGGCTGGGTAAACAGTGTGCAAGAATTCTTGATACCATTTCTTGCAACTTTTTCAAAATAAAAAAAAAAAAAACATTAAAAAGAATGAGACCTTTAAGATGCGGAAATGCTAGTAGAAGTTTTTGACAAATGGGTTCTTTCCTTTACCGAATGGATTGTTTTG
>NW_007726391.1:710605-737051 GCF_000696425.1 Galeopterus variegatus | reverse complement strand
CAGTGTGCAAGAATTCTTGATACCATTTCTTGCAACTTTTTCAAAATAATAAAAAAAAAACATTAAAAAGAATGAGACCTTTAAGATGCGGAAATGCTAGTAGAAGTTTTTGACAAATGGGTTCTTTCCTTTACCGAATGGATTGTTTTGCTCATGTCTTTGGTCTGGAGAGTTTGTTAGGTGCAGACCTGGATACCTGATAAAGCCCCAGAAAGAAGCCAGTCAGGATTTGTGTCAATAACTCTCTTAAATCGATGTAATCTTTCTGGACAGCTATTTTATAACATGTTTTTTAAAAATCCTATTTGACTATTTGACTAAGAAATTTCCCTTCTAGGTACTTAACTAAAATTCATAATCAGAGATGGGGACAAAGGTTTACAAAGATTTTAACAGAGGTATTCATAAGACTGAATAATTGGAACAATTTTATTATCCAATATCTTACTAGAGAGGTACTTTAATTGATTGTAAATCCACATGATGAAATACTTTGTAGCCACTATAGTTATATGTTCTACATTATTTAGTAGTATTAGCAGAACACTGACAATCTTAAGTGCAACAAGCCATATAAAATTTTACATGAGTTTTATTCCAATTACAAGTATAGGCTATGTATATAAATGTACCAAACTATTAATCTTTCTGTTGTAATATATAAATGTTTTTTTTTCTTCATGCTTATTTGATTTTTCTAATTTCAATAGCGTATATTGTTTTTATAATGCAAAAAAAAAAAACAGATAAGCAATTGAGAAAAGTAGAGAATAGGGGATCAATTGTGCTTGGGGTTCTGAAAAACTATTCTGGGCCTGGTGTCACCCAGCTGAAAGGGTCTCAGCGGTCTCATTAGCCTACTCAAGGCAAGGTAGGGCAGGGCATAAATTAATTTAATCTCTTTGAATCTTCATGAAAGCAAGCCTATTTTTAAAGACTGTAGGAAGGAGCCTACAGAAAGAGGAGGTTTGGTAAGCCTCACCCTGGGGAATAAAGTGACAGAAATTCATTAGCATTCAGATCTCTTGCACCAGTCAGTATAAGAGTAGAATATGACCAGCACGTACCCATTTGGTAGGGTTTGGTAACCCTGCCCTCATTCTCATGATTTTTATTTTTGTTTTCCTTTGTATGTTCTCCATGGTGATTGACAACAAAAACCCTGAAAACACAAGTGATTGCTCTGCCTGTCTTCAGTATCAGGAAAGAAACTGTGAGCCCAGGAGACTATGTCCCTCCCCACAACCAGGCCGAGTGCTGATGGATTTGAGGGAGTTTCCAGTTCAGGGCTCTTAAAATAAAACAGCTCTGAATTTTCCCATGGAAGTCTGGGTAGACACGTGCTTTCATTTCTCTTGGGTAAATATCTAGAAGTAGAATAGCTGGATCACATGGTAAGTATATGTTTCGCTTAACTTGTTAAGAAACAGCAATACTGCTTTGCAAGTAGCTGCACCATTTTACATTCCCAACAGCGAGAGTGAGGTTCTGATTCCTGCACATCCTAGACAGCACTCCTTATCACTTTTGAGGGTGTGAAGTGCTATCTCATTGTGGTTTTAATTGGTATTTCCCTAATGATTAGTGAGGTTTGTGTGTTTATTTGTTGTAAATTTTATAGTTTTACATTTTACATACAGGTCTACGGTGCATTTTAAATTAACCTTTATATGTGGTGCAAGTTATGGCTCAGAGATTTTTTTGTGTATGGATATCCAATTGTTTCAACATCATTTGTTATAAAGACTGTTTTATCTCCACTGACTTGCCTTGGCATAAATTCTACACAAAACATCTCAGTTTGGGAACTTAAAGTACTGCAATATTTTGAACCTAGAACTCCAGGTTCAAAACTGCACATCAGATTTCCTCTTCTGAAATCGGAAACATGATGGACCGTGTCTTATTTATCTTTGAAATACCTTGAATGCTAATAGATAAATAAATATGGTGCTCGGCCAAGAAAAGAATAAAGAATAGTAGGTATGAAGCCAACATAGAGGTTTCAGATATGAAAATTAACCCCTTGAGAAAAGGAGATGAGTAAATGGATGTTATTACTCAACTAATAGCTTCCTCTGTGGGAAAAGCTCTAAAGAAGATATAGAGGAAGAAAGCAGTGGCAGAGGAAAGGGAATCTGATGCGGTACACACTCAGGAAAAAGGAGGACACCAGGAATCTGCATACCAGCAAGAGGGGGAACACGGAAAGGAGGGAAAAGGGAATGGAAAGGAAAGGAAAGGAAAAAAAGAAAAAGAAAAAGAAAAGCTAGTCAGGAGCTATTAACCAGGCAGCATGCCTATAAGACACTAAAAACATGCGAAAAAAAGAAAAAGCAAAAGAAAAGCTAGTCAGGAGCTATTAACCAGGCAGCATGCCTATAAGACACTAAAAACATGTTAAATCTCTGTACCTACCCTCAGTCTTCTAAGTAGTTTCCTATTACTATCTCCTGTCTGTTTCTCATAAATATTAGCAGACAGCCCTTGCAACCAAGGCATTCCTTTTCGGAGTCAGCCCGGAAGAAAAGATGGGAGCTTAGAACATACCAGGTGCAGTACGTGGTGGCCGGCTTAGAGAAGCAGAGTGACGAAATCCCTGAGCACTGAGCTGGAAGGAGACTTGGACTGGAAAGAGCTTTTATTTCCTGTAAATACTCTGTGCAACATGGTAGTTCCTGTGGTGGATACACAAGACAGACACACATCAAAGCCTGGATATCAGACAGACTGGTAAATACTGAAGAATTTGGAGATGGGAATCATTGTGCCTGAAGAATCTCATACAGACTTCTTAGAAGAGGTATTATTTGAGCTAGAGGATAAAAGAAAGATTTCAACAGGTGCCCATGGAGGGGTCTTTTCTGTACATCGCAGGTAGACCGTGAAACTACGTAATGCCTCCTGCTGTGTATGTCTCCAGTGAGATCAACACCTCTGTCCATTTTCATACCTCTTCTGTGACCATGGTGGATGTATATTTGAACATGGCTTCCTCAGATAGATGAATGCAGAATCTGAGTCCAGATAGTTGCCATTTGGCAGTAGAACTCAGTAAAAGCTATTTGCTTATTAAGTGTCAATGATACGGGCAATGAGATTTCACTGACACTCTCAATTTCATTTCACATGAAGAAGGAAAAGTTTGGGTTGCTTCATGCTTGTTTGTTTTAAGGAATGCCCAAATAAGAGTAGAAAGACTTCCTTGCTATGACCCGAGGGAGACCAGTGATCAGGTTCAGTGAAGCCCTCTGGTCTGTTGTCATCATCCACATCCTCTAGAAGAGCTGAGGAAATTTAACAGTGGACAATTCACTGTTGGCCTCTAGGGTTTAGATGCCTCAGGCATGCTAGAACTTTCTAGGATTAGAGATAAAAAGATAACTTATCATCACATCATTGAACTGAATTTAAATGTCTGCTATAAGCTCATATATGTGGATATATTTTACTGTGAAATGTCAGACTAATCCAAACAGTAACAAATTTAGATGACAAAAACTTGGGGAGTGGAAGACAGATGTACATACCAATGGTAGACTAAGACAATTAAAGATCATGTGTTTTTGATTTGTTTTTGATTTGAAGAATAGCAAAAAATCTAATTTAAATTTTCCCATATTTCAATATGAGTTATAAAACCTGTATGTCTTCCAAATTAAGTCCATAATCACTAAGAAAAATAATTCTGTTTTAATCCACTGTAAAAGCAAATAATCAAATTATTTCACAGAATGTACTCAACCTCCTGTGGGGGGAAAATAATAATTTTTCTAAATTATAATTCAGTGGCCTATTTGAAAAGTTCTGACAGATGAGAGACACTTCATTGAAATTTTGAGTGGATGTGCCCACAACAACAAAGAAAACTCAGATTTCAAAGCACCTTTTATTGGCTAGGCATTTTACTCTTCAATCTTACCTTATTGAATTCTCACTAATACCTCTACAATAGAAATATACATTTAGAATATCATTATACATTTAGTGTTATTTATTATTTTGTTATTATCATTACTACTGCCAATAGAGTGGAACATGTTCATCTTTTAGTTTTTTAGTCAATATCAATGGAGGAAATTAAGCCAAAATTACCCCCCATAATAATCACCTTAATCACATTTTAATATCTAGGAATAGACACTTAGGAACTCCAATCAGGCATTTATTAACTTTCTCCTTATCTGTCTCCAAATCTCTCCCTCTCCCCTCCCTACTTCATCACCTCCTCCCCATACCCCTCCACTTTTCCTTCTCAATAGTTGCTTTTAGGTAGGTCCTAAATAGCCAAAGCAATCCTGAGCAAAGAGAACAAAGCTGGAAGTATCACATTACCTGACTTCAAAATATACAACAAAGCTGTAGTAACCAAAATAGCATGGTACTGGCATAAAAACAGATCCACAGACCAATGGAACAGAAGAGAGAACCAAGAAATAAAGCCATATATTTACAGCCAAATGATTTTTGATGCAGGTGCAAAGAGTATTCAATGAGGAAAGGACAGTTTCTGCAATAAATGGTGCTGGGAAAACTGGATATCTACATGCACAAAATTGAAACTAAAGCTCTATCACCATACACAAAAATCAACTCAAAATGGATTAAAAGCCAAAATTTAAGCCACGAAACCATGAAACTACTAGAATAAAACATAGGGAAAATGCTATGGAGAGGGCAGTGCTTTTTTGAACAAGACTACAAAGGCACAGGCAACTAAGGCAAAAATACACAAACGGGACTAAACTAAAAAGCTTCAGCACAGCAAAGAACACAATCAACAGAGTGAAGAGACAGCCTACAGAATGGACAAGGGGCTAGTGTCCAGAATATATGCATAACTCAAACAACAACAGCCAAAAAACCACAAATAACCCAATTAAAAAATGCGCAAAGAACCTGAATAGACATTTCTCAAAAGAAGACATGCAAATGGCCAACAGACACAAGAAAAAATGCTCAAAATCACTAACCATCAGGGAAATGCAAATTAAAATCACAATGAGATATCACTTTACTCCAGTTAGAATGTATATTATCAACAAGACTGAAAATAACAAGTGCTGGTGAGGATGCAGAGAAAAGGGAACTTTCCTACATTGTTCGTGGGAATGTAAAGTGGTACAGCCATTCTGTAAAACAGTATGGAGGTTCCTCAGAGAACTAAAAATTGAGCTACCTTGTGATCCAGCTATCCCACTAGTGGGTATATACCCAAAGGAAATGAAATCAGTATATCAAAGAGACACCTACACTTCCATGTTCATTGCAATAGTATTCACAATAGCCAAGAGATGGAATCAACCTAAATGCCCATCAGCAGATGAATGGATAAAAAAACTGTGGTATATACACACAGTGCAATACTACTCAGCTATAAAAACAATGAAATCCTGTCATTTGCATCATAAGTGGAACTGGAGACCATCATGTACAGTGAAGTAATCCAGGTACAGAAAAACAAATACCACATGACTGTGGTATATACACACAGTGCAATACTACTCAGCTATAAAAACAATGAAATCCTGTCATTTGCATCATAAATGGAACTGGAGACCATCATGTACAGTGAAGTAATCCAGGTACAGAAAAACAAATACCACATGATCTCACTCATATGTGGAAGCCTTAAAAAACAGTTGTTCTCATACAAGTAGAGAGTAGAATAATGGTTACCAGAGGCCAAGAGGGGAGGGGGGCCATGGGCAGACGGGAATAGTGGATTAATAGGTACAAATCTATGCTGTCTACCCTAAGTGAATCAATGTAGAATGTTACCAGAGGCCAAGAGGGGAGGGGAGCCATGGGCAGAGGGGAATAGTGGATTAATAGGTACAAATCTATGCTGTCTACCCTAAGTGAATCAATGTAGAATATACAAATGTATTGATAGAACATACTATATGCCACAAATATGTACAAATAAATGCAAATTAAATGTGCACATGAAGCAAATACATTATCATTTACTGACCATCTAGTATGTTCCAGGAGCTGTGCTAAGTTCTTTGGATTTTCTTCCAATGCTTAAAGAAATTTGGAAAGTCTGAAACTTTGTCACTGTTTTGCATAAGAGGGAATAAAGCTCACTCACAGAGGTAAAAAAAATTTGTCCAAGATCACAAACCTGATGAAGTTCCAACCCCCCATGTTTTCTGAACACAAAATAATGCTAACTTCTATGATACATCCTAGTCAAATGTTTTGGTTGATGTTGTAACAAATATCGAGTCAAATTCCCATCAAACCCTCCAGAATTTTTGGTTTCTGCTAAAGCTTTAAATTTTAAGTGAAATTTCTTCGACCCTCCAATAAACAAAACCTGCAATGTGGGTATGCTGGCAGTAGGTGGCAGAAGGCCTTCAATCATTTCTTTATGCTCTACACTGCCAATTACTACACATGTATATGTGTTTAAGAGTCTCCATCACCTAGTAACAATATATCTTACAAGTTTGTTGACCTCTCCAAGCCCTGACTCCCTTGTCTGACATGGAATAATATTAGCACTGACTTCATAAATTGGTTCTGAGGATTAAGTAAAATAATGGGACACAACAGGCATTCAACATGTATTAACTTCCTAGATGCTTGATCTTTTCCCTTAACTCAATGTCTTATATGGTATTTTGGATTGTTTTTTAACAACAGGAGTAGACTTCAGCCTTTTATGTTCTTCTGCTACACTACATCTTGTTTAACAGCCCATAAAATCCAGCTCCTTACAGCCAATTCTCACAGTTTGATGCCCACAAACATATAATATGTTTTTATCATAATATCTGAATAGTGTCATATTTATCAAGATAGTATCTTAGAGAAACCTCTAAAGAAATACTCAGGATTGCCAATAGGCACAGATGTTCACTGTGTACCTGGCACAGTTCTAAGTACATTATAAGAATAATTTTACTTAATCCTCACAACAGCCTTATGAAATTGGTTTATAATAATATTACTCTCAATATTATTCCCATTTTACATATGAAGAAATTGAGCTTAGAGGTGATCACTCACTAAAGACATATATTTCATCAGAGATCTGCTTAGATTCAAATGAGCAGCCCAACTGCATACATAGCCCAAAGCTCTTAACCACCTTATCAGTGATTATTAAACTTAACTGTATATCATGAGAACTTGGGGAGCATTTTCTGAAAGCACTGGATCCTCTCCATGGCCACAGAATCCGAATCAGAGCGTCTTCAGTTCCACAGGGCTATGCAGACTGGCTGACACCAACTGTGTCACACTTCTATGCCTCCCACTAATCACAACCCGAGCACAATTCCGTACTTCTCCCACTAATCTCAACATTTTCTTTTCCTTAAAATGAATTCTAAATGTGCAGGGCATGTGTACTCAATCTTTGCATGAACTCATCTTCAAAGCTGCTCTTCTACTTATCTGACAGAAGCGAGCCTCACGCCCCTCTCATTGTTGTAAGAGGAGTAACTGCCAGGGAGCGAGATAAAGAAACAGTTTCTCTTCTGCGGTTTCCTGTTCCTCGTTCTACTGCATCTTTTCCTGCTATTCTGTCCTTCTGCTGCTTGCAAAAAGTAAAAAAATGTTTTAGAAAAATAATAATAATGATAGGGTTGCACAATCCCACTGAGACCTTAAAGCGGCCAGGGCAGAGTATTTAAGACAATAAAATAATTCTACACTTTTCCTTAAAGATAAATGTTGAGTTGCCTTTCATGATTTAAATCTCTAGCTGGATATAGCTTACTTAAATTAACTTGAAGATAACAGTTATTAAAATTAGCCAGTGGGTTCAACCGGTTTGCTTTATCAATGCTCAGTAGCCTATACATTTTCTGCCTTAGTTGGGAAGTATTTCTGCTCTCAGTAAATCTAAAGATCGATAGCCTCGCCCTGCATCAGCACATGCTGTCATACATTCTTTGGCCTGTACACTCATTTTTTCTGGACTTTCAAATTTCTCCTCTGTAAAATGTAAGGATCATGCTAGATATCTTCTAAAGTCATATCCAATTTCAAAGCACTATGACTTTTATCACCCTGTAAAAAATGTTAACAATGTCTTTGTAATTATTTCCCCTTCAAGTGCTTGTACTAGTACAGAAGGGACAGGTGCTGATTTCTCAGGAGTTCTTCATGGAAAATATTTGGGGTTTTAAATCATCATGAGCTCAGTTAGCAAGTACTGAAAAGAACAAGATATTCTAGGCTACATCATAAGAAATATAATTTGCAGATTAAAGGAGGTGAAAGATCAATTATACTCTTCATTATTCAGATGACATTTAGATCCATAGTTCTGGACAGTGTTCCTTACAAATGACATTGGCGATCTAGAATACACCTAAGGAGAAGCAAAAAGACAAGTCTTTCAACCAGTACATATGAGAAGCAGCTGAAGAAGCTTGGAATGTTTCATTTGGAAAATCAGCATGCCACATATATGAATAGTCTCCATGTGAAATTCAATTTATTCAGGGATGTTCCAGAAAGCAGAACCAAATGCAAGAGTTGGAATTACAGGGAAGCAGTTTTGAGTTGGATAAAAGAAGAACATTCTAGCTATAAGAATTATTCAAAAATAAAATGAATTTCCTTAAAAAGTAAACAATTCCATATTAATGACCGTATACAAGCAGAGGCTATATGGCCAACTATCGTGGATTTCATCGTGTGGGTTTCTACATTTAGACCAAGCTCAGTTAATGGATGTCTACATCTCCTGACTAATCAAGTCTCTTCAAAACTACAAGTGCATTACCTCCCAGCCCCTTGCATCAAAAAGGAAAACTAGGTCAATTATTTTGCTGAACTGAAAAGAATAGACAGTAGTAGAAAAATATATTTTCTTCTTTGTTCTGAAGAGTTTATAATTAATATTCCCTCAGCCTGAAAACATAAAACAGAACCACTAATTCACATCTAGTTCCAAATTTCTCAAAACCATGTCCATGAAAAGATCATTGTGCATTTCTTATATCAATCACTGCTTCTTTTCCATGATTACACTCATTGTGGCCTTTACTGTTACACTTTTTAAATTTTTCATCAGTGTTTACTGATGTATATAGTTAAATCCATAGAAAGTGATTTTACATTTTTTAAAATAAAATTGGGACCCTTCAAAGGCAAGAATTACTGTGCTAAAAGGCTACCCCATAAACCAGATTCTTGACATTATATTTCAAGGACAATCCATGACACTGGAAAAATAAAGGTCGATTTGAATATTTACGTTAAATTAGGCAGAAGGTTAAAACAAATGGCCATCTACTTAAGAAATGGATGTTCTCTAATAATTCACACTGGCTTTTAAGGCAGTGAATGTGATTTGGCCTCTAGCTAGACAAAGAATTCTAGATTATATCAATATCTCTTTCACATAATTTCAAAACCTTTTGCTTGCTCTCCAGATGTCAGGGTTGCTTGTGCTTTAACATCAAACCAAGGGCCACCCCAAAGGTAATCTCCACCTAGGCAGCTAATGTACTTAACCATACTTATAAAATCACAGTTTCTGAATGACAGAGACAAAAACTGACAAGCTTTCAGAACATAAATTAAGAATATAAACATTTTTTCAACAGTTAATAAGGCTATGAAAGAAAAACATTTCTCCTTTGTAGAGTAAAAAAGAATTAAAATGACTAATGAAAGCATGCATTTGATTTTCTTGTGTTTGAACACCTCTAAGGTTAGTAATTGACAGTAGACTAGGCCTTTCAGAGAAGAGAAGAAAACTCCATAACAGCTTGCTTGATTTTTCTTCTAGGGGCTATTCATACTAATGAGCTCTTTAGGTGCTTCAGGTAGAAGTTTAGTCGAGGCAAAAACAACACAAACTGGGGGCTGACTGGTTAGCTTAGCTGGTTAGAGTGCCACCTTGTAACACCAAGGTCAAGGGTTTAGATCCCCATACAGCCAGCTGCCAAAAAAAAAGAAAGACAAATCAAGAAAGAGAAAATAAAATTCAAACACATTGACACTGAATCCCAGGTAATAAATTCTATAAAAGTTTAACATGATACCTTTATCATATCTGTGATAGTGAATATGCAGTTTGTCTCAATATCCCCAACTTCTCTATTTTCAGCCCCTCACACTTGGGTATCTCCAAACACAATTACCTCTCCCCTTTCCTGAAGCCCATTTGGAGCATAGGGCCTGGTGAGTGGGTTACACCAAGGACCAATCCAGGTCATACCAAAATCTCCATGTAGCTGAAAAACATTTTGATCATTCTCAAGACGTTATGGGTGCTTAGGGTATTGGGTGTTAACCCTCCTAGGAATACTAGCATTTTATCAGGCTCAGGAACTTAGTTCTCAGGCTTTTCTACAGAATTTTGGAGTCATCATGAGAGATAGACAGTCATTTCTGGAAAAGGCCCTTCCAAAAGTCCTAAAATCCAAACCATACACAGAAATCTGTCATGAATTCCTACTTTCAAAATAAAACTACTGCCATTTGCCTGATGTGAGTTTTGGTATGCCAGCTCTGAAACAGACATGATTAAAAATGCTTCATTGACTTCTCCATCATGTGCATTGTCCATGAAAAGTTACAATTGGAGCTTCTCCACCACATTTGAGTGTGTGAAATGCTAGAGCCTTTGGAGTCCAAATGATCACAAGTGTTTTATTAACATAGCCATTAATTCATCCATTCATAAAATATTTATTGAGGAACCATTAGATTTTAGAAACTCTCTTGGGAGTGGGTAAGAAAGACATAGGCTCTTCCCCCAATCTATACTCTAAACTGCAGCTGAAGAAATTTCCCCTTCAGTCATACTGCAATGGCAAACCTAAAAGTATAGTGCACGTAGGAGTTTGAACTGAACTTTACTGTTTTCTTTTTTTCCAAGTCTGTGTGTTCCAGAACTTGAAGGGTTTGCTAGTTTTGTTACATAATATCATGCAGTGTAAATACCGATATAGCATATGGACAACCATTTTGGAACTAATGTTTATGCTTAAAACTAAGATTCAGCCCTGGGCTTTGAGGATCTTCCCACAAATGGAAAAGAAACCCTAAATTCTCTGGGATAAGTAAATTTAGTGGTTTCAAGTTGTGGATGATAAATCTGCTGCTCTCTGTTCAAAACACACATTTAGAATCATTAAAAAAAGAATCTTAGTCAATTAAATATTTGTCTTGTGAAGTCTAAAAGTCACAGTCTGCTATTGGTTTTTCCTCTGCAATATTTTTAAGGCTAATAAAAACATAAATACAAGTAAAAATATGTGTGATTCCTCCCCCCGCCTACCTTGGCAAACAACCTCTGAGTGGGGATGGCATTGCAGGGTCCCGGGGCCATAGCACTGGTTGTATTAGGTGCAGGCTAAATACTTAAACATGTAATTGGCCATTCTCAAGTTGGATAGAGCTAGGGGAAAGGTTTTACTTTTATTACTTGCTCGTATTTCTCAGTAAATGCATAGCCATCTTGAGATATTACTTGATTTACTACTAATATTATGATTTTATTGAAGCAAGTCATTTGAATTCACTTTAAAGTTGGGAGAGGCAAATACTAAGCAATTCTACTTCTTACAATTATTTTTTTAAAAACAATTGAGTTTGATTAGACAATAGTTGAGCACACTGGAAGTCTCAGCTTAGGGTTCTGCTAAGAAGAACCTAGAAAGAAATGAATATTTGGGTAATTTGTCATTTGTGGTCACAGAAAAAAAAATGATCAAGTGTCTATATATTGTATTAAAAAATACAAAATACTAAAAAGTGACCTACTTACATGTATTTAGAAATAAGTTTTATGATTTACATATTAAAGGTTCACAGCTTGATATTTCAAAAGTAATGTAAGAATTGAAATATGATTCCTGTCTAACTCTATGTGGTTAATCTGCAGACCAATTTTACCAGACCTTTAGTTTAAACCACCCACATCCTGTAATTGAGACGTGCAGATACCTTGGGTGGTCACTTAATGTTGATTCTTCTTCCATTAGGCCTCACTATTCCTTTTGATTTTTCTCCCAGTTTCAGAATTCTCAAGTTCAGCTCCCAAGCAGCACCACGTGAAGTTACTTTACTACGATTATAAAAAGAAAGGGTAAAGTGTGCACTATTTTCATTCCCGTCACAATCATCGTCCCATGAATAGATTCTTGATCTGACATTTTCTATTCTTACTGCAATCTTTGTCACAGAGTAAGTTTTTTTCTTTGAAAAACCGTTTCATCCATGCTGTGAGAGCCAGCAGCAAAGTCCCCTGCTTTGACCTTTTTAATGTTCTCCGACTTGATTGGGCAGCCGTTTCTCTTCTCTTTTAACAGCATTGGTGACTTAGGAGAAGGAGGTGGAATAGTCGGTCAGTCAAAACAAGACTATACAAAAGGTTTAAACAGAACAGTTTACTGTCTTTTGTAGATAACACTGGCCATGGAGATTCTCATATCTTGTTCTTATGACAAAACATGGCAGGGAAACAGAAAATGGCATGACATGAACCCATTCTTGTAACGACAACTGTAACAAGAATGAAAACTCATACAGACAACCGGTTCCTCTTCTAACCTTAACTTGGAAACTTGCTGCTCTGCGTGACTCTGGCTGCAGTTATCTTCAGTCAGCTGCAACAGTTTCTTTTCTAGCTAATGAATTCACAGAGGAATCATAACCATTCAATTTCCCTTCATCATATAACTGCACATATATATTTCTCTCAGAAATTATTCCCACATAATGTACTAAGTTCACCAAAACAATAAAATGCTTTAGATGTTTGGTAGTTGTTTTTTTAATCTCAAAAATAGATAAAAATAAAACACCTGACAATAAAGCATATAACTGAAGTCAAATCAATCTGGAAAAAATTATTGACTAATTGGCCTAATTTTCTGGCCTTCCATATGTACTGTCATTCCTGATGGCCTGCGCAGGCTGGGGTAGACTTTGAGACCTGAGTGATTCACATTGACTTTCTGATCAATCAAATGTATTGAGAACTCTTACTTTATTTTTTATATATGGACATCACGTGTTAGTGAACAAATCATCTAAGGAGACATTGAGACATTTTTAAGGTGAGAGACCCAGAAATGAAAATAATTTAATTCCAAGAGAAATCATTTTATCTATATATTTAAAAAAAAAAAATAGAGTTAAATTGAAGTTTTGAGCAAAGTTACTGAATTTACTGCACATTCTGTATCACATACATGGCTGCATTAGTTTCATGTATTAAGTGTGTATTCATTAATTTTTTGTTGAATAAACCAACAGATAAATGAGAGCTCAAACTTCTGCCTTATGTAGTCATCCATGGGTTGAATGCCAGTGTGTTATGTCAAATTTTTAGGGTTTTTGGTTTGGGGGCGGTGTATATGTTTGTTTTCTCAATGGAGCTTCAGCAGGACAATGAGAAAGCTCAGAAAGGATAATTTTAATGTGGGAAATCCTGGCAACCCAATGGGGATGGCTTTGTTAATAGATTAACATAGATTGCATGACCCGAGCATTTAATCCAAGCAATTGCTGGCTGCATCTAGCATGCAAAATGCTCTAGAACAAGTTGACAACATTTGCTTTGATAAATTCAAAGGACAGCCAATATTCAGCCCATTAATGGTCTTCTGGATAAAATGCCAAATTTGTGTTTTTCCACGGTGGGCACTCAAAGAGAGAGTTGTTAAGTTGAATATTTGCTAAGTTAGAAGAATATAAATAAGCCCCTTTGAAATCCTTGTTTTAGGACAACATAGGACTTTAACCCTACAGTAACATTTAATTCACAACCTTCAGGGTAGAGCCAAGAGTATTCTATGGAAGAGTGTCATAAAGAAGGTCAGAGCTATAGCCATAACCAGCCAGACAAGAAACAAGAAAAATCTTCTGTTCCAGAGGAGGGTCAAGTCAAATCTTTACAGCTGTTGTGTAATCACTTGGAGTGCAGGGTGCTTTTCAAAGGCTATCATTAAATTAGTCATTTACTGTAGCTGACTGCTGTCAGAGTCAATATCCTTTAGACATTATAAAATCTGTGTCCTGAGAGCTGTTTTAGTTCATCATTCTTCTTGTTGCTCTAGAAACACATACTCTCTTTTGAAGCATTCTACTCTTTCTTACAGCTTTTCTTCATTAAATGAAAAAGGTAACTGGCTTGGGGTACATCATTTTTCTGAATCTGAACTTATGTTCTAAAAAAGCAGAAACAAGAATATAAAATTTCATTTTAATAAAACAGAAATGAGTATAGTTTGTACAAACACAAATTCAATTTTGGAGGTTTCCTTTAAGTTAAAAGGACTCAAACCAAAGCAGAAGGAAAGCAAAGGTGGAAGTTATGTAATATAGCAAGAGCAGGAGCATGCTGAAATCAGAGGCCCTACTATGCGCTGGGTGAGCCTCACAAGATTAATGATAATGTGGTTAAGGACCAGGGTCCCACGGTACTGAGATCTTGGCATGAATGGTGTTGTGAAGGTGTCATGATTCTACACAAAGGAAGACTCTGTGTCATTGAGGCACAGCCCACACTGCAGGCCAGTGCCGACGACCCCTCAGGTCAAACTCATAGCCAAGGCCCTGTGCGAAGTGACCCCGCTGTCCTCGCCAGTTGACCCTTTGCCACTGCCCACTCCAGTTTGCATCCATACCATGCCCATTCTTCCATATGCGCCTCAGTTTCACTTCTACGCCTGTAACACCCTGTCCCCTTTTTCTTGGCCTGCATAATTTCTTCGGGGTTTTCAGGACTCAGACTAGATGCCACTTATTGGGGAGACCTTTCTGGACCCTTTGCAGGTTCAGGACAGGTATTTTCAAGGGGGTTTCATAGCACTTTGTGCAGCCCTAACACCCACCCTTCTGCAGTGTAACTGCTTCTCTGCTCATCTCTCACTCCTATCAGTTCGAACCTACAAAAGGGCAGGGACACACTTCTGTATCAAGGACACCTGACTCAGGGCTCATCATGGAGTAGGTGCCCAGTAAATACATGCGGAAAAACAAATGGACTCAGGAGAGAAAGAACTTCCAATGTGGGCAGACCAGCTTGGGTGACCAAAGACTAAGAACTATGGGACAGAGAAAATACTAGCCCTGAAGTTATGAAGACGGCCCACTACAGATCTGACCACACCGAACCCCCACACGAGGAGGCAGGTTGGACGAAAAAAGAAATTCGGGTTAGCACTGATTCCCTAGTTATATCAGAACCTATCTTTAACCTGTAGGATTTGTTCTCAAACAGTAAATTGAATACTGTCCTCATTATAAAGAGTGAACTCAGCAATTCTTAACAAATCCTTTTGTCATTTCCAAAAAGACCTGATTTTAAACACCTCCTTGGTGTTGTGATAAAATGTCTTATAACAAGAAAGACCCCACATAATTATCATAGTTAAGATTCCTAGAGGTGGGAAACCATAAAAACAACCCATTTGAAGAAAGTTAAGTGAGTATACTAGCTGTTGTAGTGATTCACTTCAAAACCACCCTCAGGAGCTGCTAAGTCTTGATGGGAGAGTCTTGTTTTCCAGTTAGGTAATACTTCCACAAATATTTGCATGCAATAAAATCATACGGAACTCTTCAGCTCAAAAACGCACTACTTGTGTAACTATTTTTACATTATTTTTGGATTATTAATCTCATAGAAGTAGAGAGTGGAATATTGGTTATTAGAGGCTGGGGTGGTTATGGAGAGAAGAAAACCGGGAGAGGTTGGTCACAGGATACATAATTACAGTTAGGTAGGAGAAATAAATTCCAGAGATCTATCCTACAGCAAGGTGAGTACAGCTCGTGATGACATATTGTATTCTTGAAAAATGCAAAGAGAATGGATGTTGAGTGCTCTCACCACAAAACTGATAACTATAGGAGGCAGTGCATTTGTTAACTAGCTGGAATTAACTGTTCTATGATGTTTATATACCTTGAAATGTCATGTTGTACATGGTGAATACATACTGCGTTATCTGTCAAATTTTTTAAAATCATAAAAAAGAAATACACCTTCATAGTAAAAACAATGAGATCACTAAAGAAGTTACCCAGTTTCCCCAAAGTCATCCCATTGGTCTGCAGCAGAACTGGGACTGGAATCCAGGTCTGCTCACAGTCTCCTAAGACCATGCTTTTCCTATTTCAGCACACAACGTTCTTAAATCCAGTCCACTGTCCGCTGAGTACCTAATCAAATGTTCATTTGTCCCCTTTTTCTTGTCCTGCACAGAGTGAAGCTTTGACAACAGAGATAAACCAGTTGGCAATGACAGTATACCTGCTTGATTATTTTTCTTTTGATGTTCTCCGCTTCCAATCCCCACCTGAGGTTAGAGAAGAATGTTCTAATGATATCAGGAAGTATTAAAATGCTCTTACACCTTATACGGTCTTCTTTTTCCTTCAAGGTGCCCAATTTTGTACTGTGTTCTTTTATGTGATTTGTCTAGAGAGATATAAAGCCCTTACATTCTAGAGATGAGAAATGAGAAAAATAAATGCTGTCTGTCAACTGGGCCCAACATGGTTGGAGTCAGTAATAATAATAGAGTTAGGTATTAAATGTCAGACTCTTACTGCTGAATCTGACAATAAGACCACTGCAGTATGCTGACTTACCTCTTTATTTCTTAGCCATATCATAATCTTTAAATATAATGCACTCTAAAAGATTATCCCTTGATATCTGTTATGAGTAAATTATGTCCCCCAAAACTCATGTGTTGAAGCTGTAATACCCAGTGTGACTATATTTGGAGATACGACCTTGAAAGAAGTAATTAAGGTCAAAATGAGGTCATAGGGGTGGGGCCCTAATCCAGTATGTCTGGTAGAAAGAGACATCAGGAACGCACATGTACAGAAAGAAAGGCCATGTGAGGACACAAGAGAGGATGTCTGTCTGCAAGCCAAGGAGAGAGGCCCCAGAAGAAACCAGCCCTGCTGACACCTTGATCTTGGACTTCCAGCCTCCAGAACTGTGGGAAAAGAAATTTCCATTCTTTAAAACCTCCAGTCTGTGGTATCTTGTTGTGGCAGGTCTAGCAAACTCATACAACTGTCATGATTCTGCAGGAAACTAACATTAACACATTTGACTTGCCTAACTTCAATTAGTACTTTCGTGCACTCAAAAATATTCCTGTTGTTTCAACCAATACATATTAAGGATAACCAGCGTAAGTGAGGAGGAGGATAAAAAGTTATATAAGGCCTCATTCCTGCCCTCCTGGAGATCCAAAGTCTGGTAGAAAAGACAGAAGTAGAATACATGAAACAATTTTTAAAAACTCAAAAATGATTATGCACACAAGCTCACAAGGCTGCTAAATTGTGTAATACAAATTAAAAATGTTGAGAAAGAAGAGCCAGAAAGACATGCTTCTGTAACATGGTGTAACACAGGAGAGGGTTGAATAGTTCTGTAAAAGGATAGTTGAAAGACATTTTAGGCTGTTTGGGCCACACGGTTTCTGTCACAACTCTCCAACTCTGCCATTGAAAGCAGCCATGGACAACACGTAGACACGTGAGTACCACATATGCTGATAAAGCTTTATTTATGCACCCTGACATTCGAAGTTCATTCAACTTTCACATGTCATAAAATATTCTTTTTTATCTTAACCACTTACAAATTTAAAAACCAGTGTTAGCTTGTGGGCCATACACAAACAGGGGAGGGTCCACAGGCCATGGTTTGCCAACCCTTGGTACAGCACTATGGGTTTCAGAATTATTTCAGCCTCAGATGTCTTTGTTTAAATGAAACTTGACAATAATGCCCAAGGGGGGCAATTAATAAATGCACGTGAGGAGGAAGAATGAAGCACCCATATTGTCTCCTGCTTCATTTCCAGGAACCCCTGAAGCCACATTGATATCATGGTTTAAGGGTCAGAAAACCAAGTTTCTGTTCTGGTTTTCTTACTTAGAACTTGCAAAGACTTCATCAATTATTGACATACAATGTACCACAGTTTCCTCGATTTCAAAAGGAAAGTCTTTGGCCACTTTTGCTCAAAACTTCTATTTTTATGATTAGGATCAATAATTGATTCATGTGGTAGATTATAGTTGAGCTTGGTTTAAAGAACAGTGGGGATAACTGGCAAAGTGGCATACATGTCACCTCTGTGTTCATGCTAACCTTGTCACAGTGAATGCCTGCATGCTGAGGAAGGAGCAGCAGAGGATGATTAGGATCAATAATTGATTCATGTGGTAGATTATATTTGAGCTTGGTTTAAAGAACAGTGGGGATAACTGGCAAAGTGGCATACATGTCACTTCTGTGTTCATGCTAACCTTGTCACAGTGAATGCCTGCATGCTGAGGAAGGAGCAGCAGAGGGACAGGCTCTTCAGTGGCAGCCTTGGATACACGATTTCTGGGGCCAAACCAGAATGGAGACTGTTTGCCAAGATACAAGAATAGGAAAGCATCATTCCAGGAGAAAGCAAGTACATTGTAGCCGAAGAAGCAGAATTCTGAGAACTGAGGAAATGACACAAGCAGTTTGCCACACCCCATGTATTAGACTGCAGTGACAAAGAGCATTCGATGTATTGGCGGGGTTATGGCAGGCCACAAAAAGACCGATGAGTGTGTACTGATGTCACAGGCAGATGAGGGGCTGTGGCATGTTAACCAAGCATCAACACAGGAGGCAACACGGCGGAAAATTGAAGAGTTCAGACTCTGGAGTGAGACTGCCAGGTTTGAGTCCCAGCTTTTCCATTTGCTAGATCTGAGTTTGGGCAAGTTACTAGACTTCTCATTGCTTCTGTTTCTTTATTTGAAAAATACAAATAGTAATAGTACATCCTCCCTTGCTTCTTATGAGAATCAAATGAATTAATACCTGTAAAGTACACGGAATAGTTCCTGATGTACCGTACGTGTTCCATAAATATTTGTTACTGTTATTATACATAAAGAACTAGACATGAACACATACACACAAACTGCTTTCAGGAAGATCAGCAAAAGAAGGTTTTTAGCACTTTAGCACGCAGTGTTAATTTCTTGATGACTGTTGGATAGGAAAGGATGGAGCCAAAAGAAATTTCAAGGAAGCGTCCATTAGACCCAAAACAGATTGAAGAAAGTAATGCAATAAAAGATGATTCAAAAGTGAGTAGTCCAAAGACATGGGATAGGAGTTTATGCCAAAGTTTGGGACACTGAAAAATGTAGTTTAACTGCAAGACAACATCTAATCATTAAGTGAAGGATTGAAGCTAGATGTGAATGGAGGCCTAAAATCTTAGAGAATGGCCAGTTAGCAGACAGAAGCAGAAAGAGAAGCCATTCAGAGGATGACACCCATCCAGAAAGGTAGTGGGCAAACAGAGACCTGTTGTATGCCAGAAGCCAAGTGAGAGGAGAGTTTAAGGAAGGAGACTTGGATCCGTGAGGCAGTATCCATTGCAACCAAGTTAAAGAGAATAAGAACAGAAAAGATGACACCAGATTTTCCAAGAAGAAAGTAACTGGATATCTTTAAGTAAATAAATTAAATAAATTTGACATGATAAAAGTCATATTGCAGAGGGCTAACAACGAATAATGTAGGAAAGAAGAGTCAGTGAAGATGGACAATTCGGTCCACTTTAAATAAATAAGAAATAGTAAGTAATTAGATAAATCACTACGATCAAAGTTTCTCTACCTGTTTGGTATCCATAGTCCATAGGAAAAGTGTTGACAGCCTCACAGATCACTAGATCATGCAGGTACCATTTTTGAAGAGAATGCACCGTGCCTCCCAATATCCATCCCTCTCTTCTCTAATACCAAAACTCTGGTTTTGAGTTAAGCATACTATCAGCCAGACATAAAACTACATTTCCCAGCTTTCCTTTCATCTAACTGTTGCCTGGGACAAAGCTCTGACCACTGAAATGTAATCAGTGTTATGCTGTCTTCTTAATAAAGAAGAGACAAGGATGTCTCCTTAATAGAGAAGGGACAAGCCTCAAGCATGCTGTTTTCCTATTCTCCCACCTTAAGACAGATACACTGCCTAGAAATTCAGCTGTCACCTTCGAACTCCTCTGGAAGGTGGAGAAGTGAAAGGAAAGAGCCTGGCTGCATAATGTCCCCACCATCTACATTTCAACTTCCTCAGCATGAGAGGCAAGTGAGTTTCCATCTTGTTTAAGAAAACATTATTTGAGTTATTTCTGTTTTATACCAAACCAAATCCTAACATTTGATCAATGATCCTCAGGATGCTCTAGGCAGGAGATGATGAAAATGGACAAAATAAACAAATCCCCATGGCAATCTGAGCCTAATCCAAGATCTGCTCTGTTTATAAAAGTGAGAAACAACAGACATTCTGACAAACCAGAGGAGATAGAAGGAGTCTGTACTACAGGGCTCCTGGCCCAAGTGAGATGGCACATTGCAGAAGGATGCTGACTGGAATGTGATGAAGATGTGGCTTATCTGGCCATGCAGGTTAAGCAAAGCTTACAGGCTGATGAACCACCCCGGAACTAGCAACAGCAGGAAGCCGTGGGCACTCCTAGGCCTGGAGACAAAGGTGGGAGCAGTTACTGAAGCTGGAGATGGCTCTATCAGGCACTAACAGAAGCTCTGGCCTTCAGGAGGGAAATGCAGTGACAGGCACCTGTTGGGGAGGAGCCATGGCAGTGAGCACCCCAGGATCACCTGTGCTCTATGCTGTCTTGATGGTACCTCCCACTTGCGGAACCCAACCAGAAGCCAAGGGCAAGGAGCCCATTAATGCCAGATCATCACAATGTTGAACCTAGCATGGCACAAAGCAGGGAGAAGATATAGAACTAGAGGGATAAATAGAAAATATCCAGTTGGGACATTATTCAAAGTGTGAGAAATGGTGTGAAGATAGTCATGATAGAAAAATCTCTGTATGATACACAATGAGCAAATACACTGATCAGAGCAGAGCCTATGGGGGGACGAGACAAAGGCAGGGATCCAGAATGTTTAGCAGCGTCATGAAGAAAATATTTCCATCCCTCAGGATCCAAAACATAGCGTCATAGACTCAGCTCAGCTAAATGTTTCTAGATCATTCCATTCCCACTTACTGGATCCACCATGACAAGCTCTGCCACTCATCAAAATACAGACAATACTTCTCCTTGCAGTAATGCATTTTGAGTGTCAAAGCTTGGGTGTCTGAATTCAAACCAGCCCTTTTTGCTTTTTCCTTTTTGTGTCCAAAGGAGAATATATATATATATATATATTCCTTATACCGGAGATATCTATTTTTATATCTATATATATAGAGAGAGAGGTCTATACATATAGATAGATCTCTCCAGTGTAACGATATAGAAATATATTAAGATATATTTATGTTTAGAAGAGGGACCACCTTCTCATCACCATCACCATCAATGACTTGGAAAAAAGACAAGGCTAACATGAACAGACTCAGCCTTCTTCTGTTTGTATACATATGGCGCATTGTTTCATCACTTCCAAACAAACTTATTGACAACCCGCTGTGGGATTGGCATTGCTCCACATTAGAGTATTATTCCATTTGGCAGAATAGGAGGTAATAGGGTAATAAATATTAATACTTTTTAAAAAAAGATTATCCAAGAATAGACTCAATCACGCTGAAGCTGGGAGGAGATTATACTAACAAAAGCCAAATGTGGTGCTCTTACATAGCAATAGCAAGTGAGACTGAAACAGCAACAGCAACAAATGACACTACACGTCCTGCCTTTACTTCCACCATCTCTAGACCCTAGAAATGTGTTGCCTGAAGCAGGGAAACCCCTACAGTGCGTGGTGCTCTGAGTAACATTTGTTTCTGGTGATCCTGTCTGTATAAATCATTTGATTTTTAAAATTCATCGCAAAATTCATGGGCCCATGTGAGGCACAGTCATCTCTGGATGAAGAATTTCAGATCCCCCTCTGCAGAAATAGGCAGCAACGCAGGGCTCTCTGGAGCCTATTTGCATTGACACATTATTGGCCTTCCTACCTTTACAGTACTCCAGCACCAGTTATTTAGTGCTGGTTACATCACTGTTCATCAGCTGCATCCACCATTGGGCGGGCACCCTGGCTTCCAATGACACTCTCAAGGGTTGTCACTGTGCTTCCTTGATAGTGACCACGAATGCAAGTCTCACCCAGAGCGTGCAGGAATGTGAATGCTGATTCATTTTCTGCTCGTGTTAAATTTACCTTTTGGAATGCTATAGCATCAAATTAGAACAACACATCTTCCAACCACATCTTTGGAACGCTTTAGGCCACACTCACTGCATTCCTGGCACGGGCCGTCTTTCCCTGTTGAGGAACGCTGGCGGAGGGACGTCCCCGTGGGAGGTCAGAGCGTGGCCACATCCACTGCAGACAAGAGCAGAGCACGCGCTGACGGCCGTGGGAGTCGGGTCTGGAAGGCCCTGCGGAGACGAGAGCCACCCCCAAGGGCCGCCTGACACGTGGTGCAGAGTCTGGGCCACCCTCCGACGCTGCAGCCAGCCCACAAGCCACACACACGGCTCAAGCCAAGTTAGAGCCCTGATCCCCTCCTGTGTCACAATTACGTGAGAGTCACTTAAAATCAGCTTCTCAGCCCCATTCTGGTGGCCCGATCTTCTGTGATCTGGGGAGCAGAGTGGACGCCCGGCCACCCACCTGGAACCAGGGCCATCCGGAGCACCCCAGACGAGCCGAGAAGCACCGGGCCGGCGCGGTGCAGAGAGTCAAAGACCCCCGGCAAGGGCAGAAATGCGGTCGGGACCCCGTGGATCTGGTCCGGGTTCGGGACACCCTGCTGGGACGGCTCTGTGGGACACGGACCGCCGCCAGCCTCGGGTGGGACAGGGACGTGTGAGGAAGTTGCTCTAAACCCAGTGCTGGGGCAGGACCCTGCTTGCCTGGGTCTAACTGCGGGCCGGTCTGAAGCCGGTAGAGGGTAACTCTAGCATTAAACTCCCAGTTGAACCCTTCCAGACATGGAAGCCAGGGCGCCTAAAGTGCCTAAGAGTTTCTCTAAAGCTCTGTCCACCCATTCACCCTAAGAAAACGTTGAGAAACGGACCCACTGGCTGGGGAGGCGCAGCAAAACTGAATCACATCTTCGAATTGAAGTTTCAGCAACTAAGTGTGATCATGTGGGGAAATTCA
Organism: Galeopterus variegatus; assembly: GCF_000696425.1. Lineage (NCBI taxonomy): Eukaryota > Metazoa > Chordata > Mammalia > Dermoptera > Cynocephalidae > Galeopterus > Galeopterus variegatus. The sequence continues at coordinate 713,927 of NW_007726391.1, read as the reverse complement.
CTCCATCGTTACACTTAGAGATTCCTTCTCAGTCTTTCTAATGACCATCTCTAGTGATACTTCTCTTGAATAATGGTGTGATTTGAAGAAACTCACACAGAGACGCCCAAACAAGCCTCTACATTTGTAAAGGGAGAAAAAGGAAAAGAAAAAGAAAACGTGGCCAGGTGAGAACCCATATGTTAGATCCAGCTGTGGAGTCATACGGGGTCAGTAAGTTCTCCATCAAGCTCGAGCCTCAGATGTCACCAAGCAGGAACCCTTAGCTGAAGTTTTAAGCTAATCTTCTATATCTAATGCTTGGTAAACGAAAGGAAATGTGAGAATCTTATCCCAAATATAAAGCATGATACTTACACCAAAATAAATAAATGAATGAATGAATGAATGAATAAATAAATAAATAAATAAATAGAAGTTGTACTGGGGCAATTATCTGTGTAAATAGAAGGGAAGAAAGCACTGTGGAGGGACAAGTGGAGAGCAACTATTTACACCGGTCGAGTTCGCCCAGGGATTGCTCAGTTCTCCACTGTGTTGTGAAAATGCAGTTTTAAATGACTCGTGGGTGGGGGCTGAGTACATAGCTCTGCGGCCTAGCCTCTGCAAAAACCCTACTATGCAGACATGACAGAATTGCACCTATGTGGGGAGCATTATAATGTGGAAAACTAGCCATTGTCCAAGAATTGACCATGATGAGCACCAGGCCATGTCCCTGTCAGGAATGAAGCGCCCTGTGATGGAGTTGAAAGGCCACTCACGGGAGATTCTAAATTGAGTCTACAAGCACCTGGACTGCATATATTTTGCACTTTAATCAAGATCTCTTTACATTCCCAGCTTCTCATAGAAGGTCTTAAGGGAAAATAGTGGAATGCAAGCCCAGAATATTTCATCAGCTGTTTTGTGCCAGACTGAATTTCTTCAGTTTATATTTAGAATACTTAGGTTGGCAAGAAGCACTGAAAAAACATACACTGAAGTAGTTCTTGTATAAATTACAGTACATCAGTGTCACACAAATCACCAAAACTAAGAAATCCTCAGAATTTTATTTATAAGTTATATTTTTAAAAATCAAAAAATGAAAACACTGTGAAACACAGAAGAATTTCCATGGTTGACTTCTCCCCTCTCTAAATTGACAAGAAATAAAAAGACACATTTGTATTTTCTTTACTAATTAAAAAATTAGAATGTGGTTCGATCTGTTTTTGCTGTATGAATTGATGGCATCCCTTTTCATGATTGCTTTCTAGACTAACAAAAAACCTTTGTTTTCTAAGAATGCATCCTTTTAAGACATATTTTTTCATCTCACTGCATGAAAGTGAATATCATAGACTCCTTTATTTATTGGCAAATAGTCTTATATTTCATTTATGCTTTCAAGTGCTTCATTGGCAATCTGTGACAAACTATAAAATTTGCCACCTCTCCCCAGAACAGCTTATGAAATCTGTCAGCTCTCTGTGTAATTTACATGAACCTTAATTATGAATCAATGTTACATTATGAATAGAGGTGTTCATCATTAATGCCATCAATGCTCAGTAAGCAATGCCACTGTCACTGAAAATATTGCTCCTATCCCCCAGCACTTACTTCTGAATGGCCACTTCTGTGGATAGGTGCACACAGACATTTTACTTGATCTGATGGTCAAGTTACAGGGAAATGATGCATGATCTTGAGACTTTTTAAGTTGCAAATAAACAAAGATATTCTTACTGGAAAAATGAAAATCTCCTGAGACTATTGGTGACTGACACCATATTTTATCTGCACACCGAAACAACACACTTATCAAATGAAAGAGAAGAAGAAAAATTACAAGAGATTTGATCTCCTTTATAGCCTCTAATAGTAAAATACACTGTATGATTAATGAACCTGTCAGTTGTAATGGAAAGAATATGTAACAAGTGACTGTGCATTACTCGTTTGTGATTTTATCTTTTATAAATTCAGCCATGTGTAGTGTGATAAGATTAACTCTTTGCAATTTTAAAGTAATGCTATAAAGTAAGTTTAAAACTGAGTCTGTTCTATTTTTGCCTTTCTGCCAATTGTTAATGTGACTTTTAAGAACACGTTTCCTTCAATCGATAATTACTCAATTAGCAGCTTATTAAGTTTATATGTCAATAAATTTCACTACCAGGTATTTGAGAAGAGGCAAAAAAAAAATGCTCTGGCACTCAGTGTATGAAATATTTCTACAAAAATTTATTTTTCAAATGTGTTCTTTGCTGGATTTATTAGCCTATATAATATTCATAGAATTCAAGCCTAGATATGCAACTACCATTACTCAGAAATATATGCAAGGCTTAAGTTAGGAAGCATAAGGTAGTGAAAATATCATTTTGGTATCAGATGTATTACAAAGACAGAAAAAAGAGAGAGAGAGTAAAGAAGAGAAGGCAGGAAAGAGGGAAAGCGAAGGGGAGGAGAGGATAGGAATAGCTAGACGAGGGAGGGGGTAACAGGGAATAAAGGCAAGCTCTAAAGGCAGCCAAAGCTCACAGGGCAGGAGCAGAGAGAAGAGGTAGGAAAGGGCTGTGTTAGAACTGAGAGTTTCCGTGTCCGCCTCTTCCTGTAACTTCCTGATACAGAGCCAAGTGGTCTCAATTACATTTTTCATTACATACAAAACCTGTGTGAAGTCTTCAACATTTAAGTCCTCAGGTCCATGATACTAGTGGCCAGGACCTGTGTGGGCTGCCAAAAAACAAAAGAGCCCACAGGACTTTTCTATTAGTCTACTCAGGCACCCTCATTGCCCTCGAAACCCCTGAAATCCCACTGTTTAGTTCCTCTAACAGGCTACAAAACGTTAGTTGCAAAGAGAAAGGCCAAATTTAAAATGCATAAGTGTTAAAATTAGGTGAGGAGGAGGAGGAAGAGAAGCAGGGGAAACATTTATTGAGCTTACTATTTTCCAAGTTTTGCATTAATATCTTTACATGTATTGTCTCATTTAATATTTCTATGAAAAAGTATGTATCATTTTCATTCTCATTTTACCCATTAGAAACTGAGGCTTAGAGCAGATAGATAGATCACTTACTCAAATAAAGTCTAGACTTGGGCCGGCCCGGTGGCACACTGCTACATTGCACCACTTGGGAGTGCAGCGGCGCTCCCGCCGAGGGTTCGGATCCCACATACAGACCGGCCGCTCACTGGCTGAGTGAGGTGCGGGCGCAACATTGAGGCTTGCGATCCCGTTGCCGGTCCCGGTCCGGTACGGGCGCGACACTGAGGGTTGCGATCCCGTTGCCGGTCCCGGTCCGGTACGGGGGCGGCACTGAGG
>NW_007726391.1:696456-709660 GCF_000696425.1 Galeopterus variegatus | reverse complement strand
AAAAAAAAAAAAAAAAAAAAAAAAAAAAAAAAAAAAGGAAATAAAAATAAAAATAAAAATAAAATAAAGTCTAGACTTGAACAGGCCACACCAGCTCTTAGCCTTAGTAAAATGAGACCCCAGAGGGAGACAGTTTCCAAGGGGAAAGAGAACAGCCTGCAGAGGGTGGTTGGAAATTCTATTCACAGAGGCAGCAAGAGGTCACAGGCCACTGGGAGGACAAAGTGAGAGCCCAGGTGGAGGGAGTACAGCACCCAGGTGCTGCGGACAAACCTTGCTTGCCTCTCCCTCCCCATTCCACACACTGATCACATCTACATAAAGTCACAGTTTATGTTCTGCCTCTTCCAGAAAAGGGAATCCATTCCATATTTCTTCCAGAAAGAAACATACTAGAAAGAAGTCTGGGCATAAGGAAAATACTTTAGCTGTATCCTGGTGGGGCTTCCATGTCATACCCTGCACAACTCTAGGGTTTGCCGTTTTGCAAAACCATACGTGGCAGTACCTCTCACTGTTCAGAGGGAGCTCTGCTCCCTCGGGGAATTTATGCAACTTCTCTGAATCCCACTTCCTCAGATGCAAAAAGGGGGTGAAAATTTCTACCTCATGGGATTCTTATGAAAATTAATCTGGCACAGAGATGATATTCGACCTGATCAATCTGACTGTTGAGAGAGTCTAGTGTCTTGAATTTAATTCAGCTGCTTATTTTAAAGATCTGCAAAAGAGAGAAGTATAAATTATTTAAAAGTATGACCATTCCTACATGTGTCCAATGCATTCCAACTATCCTTTTATATATATATGAAACTAATTGATAGGTGTTCCTACAATATTAGGAGAATTATTTCTGGTTATATTTTGCCAAGTATTGTGGAAAGAATTCCGTCTGTAATTCTGCTTGTGAGGTCAGGGAAAATTTCTGAGATAAGATGAGATTTAACTATTAGAATGCTGCCAATTTATGGCAGGGTAGGAAGGAGCAGATTGAAAAAGATGTGAATAAATAATTTAAAGACCCAAATCAGACAGAAGCACAATGGATTCACGTAGGAAACACCTATAGGAAGTAAGGAATACCCAACTGGAAAAAAACAAAACAAAAACCAGGCTTCGGAAAGACTCTTTGTAGCCCTGGATTTTGTGCCAATCATGAACATGTACAGATCACCACCTTGACTCTGATCAGAATTTGTGGGAAGAAGTGACTCAAAAGCACAATATTTCATTTAGAAAAAAAAAAAAAAAGGCCTGATATTTACCAGATTGTCTTTATTTTTAAATTATGTGTTCCTATATTTATTACTTATCTTGTAAATCTACCCTACAATCATATTCAAAAACTAACAAATTTCGCCTACCAAAAGAAAATTCATTAGTCACACCCATAGACCATAATAACAATACTCTGTGAGATATTAATTCATAATCTAACTCGAGGTTAATTTCAACTGTCTAATTACTACATTATCTGTGTGGTTTTAGTGCTGGAATTTCCCTATTTAAGTAATCCATAGACTGGGATTTATCAGAAGTTATTATATGTGACATTAATAATGTGAAATTAATAGCTCTAAAAATGAACATATAACTATGAACTTACCTTTTCCTACAAGTTTATATGGAGGCCACAGAAAACATTGCCAGAAACAGCTGGTCAGCAAATCATAGAATTCCTATGGTAAACATATATGAGTGAGTAAAAACTTTGTCTACAGAAAAGAATGCTAATTATTAAAAAACATATAGCTACCTAGAAATCATGATATACTAAATATTAACTGAAACTTTCACCCAATATAATTTTTTCTTATAGGTCTGCCTTGAGACTTTTATTATTGCACCCTGTATGGAAACTGACAATACAGGTGAGCTTTCACAAAGCTCACCTTTCTATATACTTAGAGACCATAACTTATATTCCAATGAAATCTTGACCCAAAATAATTGTATTTGGAATCTCTGTTGCAGTCTAATGAATAGCATATGGAATGCATGTGGTATCTTTTTACCCTCCAATTATCTAAGCAAAAATGAAACCGCAGTTACATAAAAAACCATCCCTTTATCAAAACCCAAATGTTTTCAATTTGAGGTTGAACCTCCCTTCAGGACAATACTAGAATCAAATTTCTTTTGACGGTATTTCCTTCTCTTTTCTCTCCCTCCCTCCCATACCCCATGGCCAAAGATTCCAGTTTATGGTCTTACCTCAGTTTTGTCCATAAATGAAGGTAAGTAACATGCTTTTTAAATATCTTTGAGTGAGGGCCGAGCCCATGGCACACTCAGGAGAGTGCGGCGCCGCGGGTTCGGATCCTATATAGGGATGACCGGTGCGCTCACTGGCTGAGCCTGGCCACAAAAAAAGGACAAAAAAATACATATATAGATAGGTCTTTGAGTGAAAATTGTTTTCCTTTAATTATCGAGTATATCACTTGGCAAGAAAAAAATTATATTGAGTGAAAGTTTCAGTTAATATTTAGTATTTCGTGATTTCTAGGTAGCCATACATTTTTAAAAATTAGCTTTCTTTTAAGCTTTTTCAGTTTTTCAATAGTCCTTCAATTTCTACCACTGGCTTTCTTCTCTTTTTGAAAAGTCTTATGCTTTCTTAAAAACTCTATTCAGGTTTAGAAATAATAGTAGTGGATTTGCAATAATTTAAGTCAATTTCTAAGTTCCCTAAGAGGTAGAGTGTATATCCAGTGAACCTTTTATTTTCTCAATAATTTTGATTAATCATTGTCTATTAACTATAAACTTGATTTTATGTCTGTTTACAATTAGCATCTGCTTTGAATATTATTCATACTTATATGAAGACAGAATTACAGAAAATCAGAATCCTAAAATTTTAACATACATTTCTAAGTTCACTTTGCTTCTACTTAAGAAGTAATATTTTCCATGGTGGATTGATACACACAGATGTAGAAATGAGTATGCTTTTTAAATAACAGCCAATCCTGGGTTCCTAAACAAAGTTTGCAGAGACAGGAGCATCCATGTGGAAGGCCTGTTATTTATGTCCAATTAATTTACTACATAGAGTCTCCAAGTCTCCATGAGAGAACAACTGAGTTCAGGCTGATCCTCCCTTTAGGACACTACTTCTGTCAAGTTTCCTCAGACTATATTGATACAGAATTACTTTTCAATTGGAACCAAAAATCTAATAATTGTAGAATATTCCTTTTCTTTTTCCATCTTTGAATTTTCTAAATTGTTTACAGTAACTATATGTCTCTCCTGGAACATATGTTAAAAGTTTTATTTTGTATTTTAAAGAAGTCAACAAAAGCCTTATCATTGTTTATAGGTGTATTTAGGAGGAAAATTGGTCTCTCTCTGACATCTTTCACCAAGTATATTCTATCAAATTAATTTTTCCCAATAGTATGCAATCAGCCTAATTCTTAATTTTCAGACAAGTTTACAGACAAGTTAAAAATTGTTACCATTTTCATTATTTTGTAACTAACATTTTAATGCTGCTTTTACTCAAAGTGGAACCACAGAATTTCTAAAAGAAAGGGTTGCAGGACTACCATCATTCCAGGGTTATCTTGACCGTGACGGGACATGGGATGCACCCTGGAATACACATACAGCACGATCCACCTTGGTACCTACTCCTCCTATTTCAACCTGAGGGTGGGAGCTATCTAGAGCACCTCAAAATGCTTAATAAATACCAGCAATAGTTTTCTGTCAAAGGAAAGGTTTATAGGAAAAGTAAAGAATAAACATGTCAGAACTAAACCTGTGTGATGAGCTCTCACCTCCAGAGGATGGAAAGTTGGCTAATGTGAAACCTCAAAAGCTTCTCTCTTTGACTAAAAAAGGTCATGGGTAGGATGCAGTTCCTCACTTCAGGCTAAAGTAAGGTACCTCTAGCATCATTTTGAAAGAAGTATTAGCTACCACACGAATATTTTTACAAAATACTTTTCCATGATTTTTTCTTTTGCAACAGTAATTTCTTTTTTAAATTTTTCATTTGCCTTTGGCCTTCCTATTTGCCACTGCCTTTGGTAGCAGTTTACTTGGCTTCAGTTTTGTAACAATCCAATTCTTTCAGGTCGTTTGTTTTAATATTTTTACGTATAGAGATATTTTCCATTTGTGAAAAGACTTAGCTTTTTTGTGTTGATTTTCTTAAATGTTCCATGTAATTTTTCCTTTTCTATTAACTTAATTTTCATGCCATTCATTCCCCTATATTTTTCTGGACCCATGAGTATTCTACAATATGTACAACAAGAATAATTATTTTATTTGGAGTGCAATTTCACAACACAGGGTCTGAAAAGCAAAAATCTTATTCTTATGTCTTTTGGTAATAATTATTACATCAATTATTTTTAACAAATTAGTTGTATAAAAAATGATTTAGACTGATCTGTAAAGGTTGTCATTACATTCTTCATATGCTGTATCTCAGACACTCTTAGTACTTGTGGGTGTTGGTGGTTGTTTTATATAATTACTCACATTGTTTTGTGAACGTGCCCCATAACATCCTCTAATTAAGATTCTAACAACATGTCCCTTTGGTTGTTGAAATGCTTATTGAACAATGCCAAGTGGTTGTTATTCACACTAAATTTTAACATGAATAAAAATACCCAAATCACTCATGTGTTTAAAGTTGAGAGTCTAGTTCCAAAAATGACTCTAGTTCCTACTTAAAGGCAAGAAAATAAAAGGCATGTACATACAGAAAGGTGTCATCATGTGGACTAATACACATATAGATATATAAGCAGGCATAATTTGAGGAGCACTGGACAAGATTCTCTCCTTGGAAATATCTAACCTGTACCTGGAATTTCAACATTAGAAATCAAATCATTTGTATATCAGAATGCTTTAAGGTCTTTAACGTCTCATATTAAATCCTAAAGTTATTGAAAATGGTGGTCCCTAATGGTCTCATCAACCACAGCATATGGAAATTAACTGACAGATGGCAGAGCAATGGCCTTTAGAAATGGGATGTACATAGGTACCTGGCTGAGGGGATCACCAGGAGGAAGGCAAGAATTCTGAAAAAGGAGCTAAGAGACACCAAAGCCAGAAGTGACTGCCACTGAAAATGACTTCATCTGGATAGATGACAACAAAATATATTTTTAAAACCAGCCTATTGTGCTGTAGGTAGTGGAAATTTGCATTTAGAGAGCTTGACCTAATCAATGAATGCATACAGGGCCTTGATTTCAGAATTTCTACATATGCCAAAAACTAATAACAATGCAAATTTATGTTTATGCAAATACATTCAAAGCATCAATACTAAACAACTTACCAGTAAGCATTTTTTTTTTTTTTTTACTAAATGGAAAATTTACAGAGAGTATACCTGCAGAGAGCAACTTGGAGACATGCTGGATTAGAAATTAAACATGGTGAACTGGATGATTAAGTAAATGGACGGCAGCTGGTGGGAGCCAGGTTCTCACTACTGGAGTGGGAATTTACAGAAAAGCAAGGGGAGAAGGCTAGAATGGTCCAGGTGGTGATGAATTAGATCTGGAGACATCAGTGGGAGCTCATGTTTAGCTTAACACAGATACAGATGGTTACATATGGGTATATTTGTAAATATGTGTATATATACAGTTAGTGTGTATACATATATTTCCTCGCCCTGTCAGCTGAGAGGGCTCAGAAGCAGTAACACCCCAGAACCAAGGAGCACACCTAGAGCCCAGACCTTGATTTCTAATACCATTCTTGAATAAAAGAACTCCTTGGAGATATGGCTGGCTGTAGGACAAGGACAGAAAACATTCAAGACAAGCCTGGAGCACTTTACAGTGCCAGAAAGTAAGGAAATGCTCAAAACAAACAAACAAAACCCACAATAATGGAGGCATGTCACAGGTCATAGGAGACAACTGAAAGAGCTCCCAGTGGCCAAATCTGGAACAATTTAAGCAGCAAAATTAATACAGTAATATTAGATTAAAATTTAAACATAAATATCTGTGCATCCAAATTAATTTTTATTAATTGTATTAATTATATATTTATTAATTATATAATTAAATATATATTTATAAATTAATTTAATAAATAAGTAAATGGGAAAGAAGGGACAAGTCTCAAGGAGGGGGAGCATAACTCTCCACTCTTTAAATGTGGGCTGAACACAGTGTCTTCCATCTAAAGAGGTCTGGAAAGGGGGAAAAAATAGAATAACTTTATAGGGAAGAAACCTGACAAACACTAGGTAAGCCAGGTGATCAAAGTCAACATCAGCATGTTGATAGTATGTACCCTTGATATGAGGTGATAAAGTAAAATAAGCCCAATACAAAAAGAAAAATACTGTATGATCTCACTTACACGTAGAGAAAAGTTGAATACGTAGAAACAGAGAGCAGAATGGGTGGGGCGTGTATTAGTCCATTTTTGTATTGCTTATAGTGGAATGCCTGACACTGGGTAATTTATAAAGAACAGAGGTCTATGTGGCTCACGGTTCTGCAACAGCTGCATCTGGCGTGGTTCTCAGGCTGCTCCCAGGAACATTTAATAGAGTGGGAACGCACCACCCCCAACCCAAGGCCATTAATCCTAATCCATTCACAAGGGATCCACTCCCACGGCCCAAACAGCTCCCAACACTGCCACACTGGGAATCAGATTTCCTCATGAGCTTTCGGGGGACAACACATCCAAACTCTATCAGGAGGATATGGGGACAAGTAGATCAAAGGGTACAAAGTTACAGTTGTGTAAAATGAAGTCCAGAGATCTAATGTACAGCACGAGGACTGTAGTTAATAACATTGTGTTGCATATTCAATATTTGCTAAGAGAGTAACTTTTAGAAGTTCTTACCACACACACACACACACACACAGAGGTAACTATGGAAGGTGATGGATATGTTAATTTACTTAACTGTATTAATCATTTCATTGTTATATGTATTTCAAAACATCTTATTGCATATTCAATATACACAATAAAAATATAAATTAAAAAATGGTACTTTATATCTGTGATCTTTCTTCCAAAGACACATAAACCCAGACTAATCATAGGAAAAACATCATACAAATACCAGTTGAGGGACATTCTACAAAGCACCTGACTCATACTCTTCAAAACTGTTAATCAAAAACAAGAAAAGTCTGAGAAACTGTCATAACCAGGAGCAGCTTAAGGAGACATGACGACCAAATGTAATTTTGGTATCCAGAATGAGATACTGGAAGACGAAAAGAACATTAGGTAAAAACTAAGGAAATCTGAATAAAGCATGGCTTAAAAATGTATCAGCATTGGTTCATTAATTGCAGCAAATGTATCATACAATTGCAAGCTGTTAGTAATAATGGAAACTGGGTGCAGAGTATATGGGAACTCTGTACGATCTGCACTTTTTATGTAAATCTAAAAGTGTTCTAAAATAATCTTTATTAAAAATGTAATATCACTCCCTTAGGTTGCTAGCTTGACACCAATTTAATCATAAACACATGAGTGTTGAAATCATGCCTGCACTCTATAATATTTGCATTATAGATGATCCAGAATATGTAATGTTTAGATATGCACTGTAATAGAATTACTACATATTTAAAACTTTCATTCTGGACTCTCAGAGCATCACAAAAATGTCCTACAATCCCCTGAGAACCACGCACTAGTTTCTAAAATTTGGTTCAAGGACCTTTATATACTCAGTTCCTAGTCACACAGCAGTGAAGGGAAAGGCGGTGACTGTGAAGACTTATGCTCTATCTCTGCTGAGAGCTATTGACTTTCATCTCCTACATACTGGACTGTGATTGTGCTGGACCGTAGATGTGTTACACCTACAGTCACGTGCACGGAGAGCTAGACTGATGGCCTAACTCCCTATGGATCAGTAATTGTTGGTTTCAACAACCAAGACTCAGGTCAGTACTACCATTTCTAATCTGTGCGACCCACCGAGATACAGTGAAAAAGTACACAGCCCTTGTAACCAGACAGACCTGGATTCAAACCTGCAAATCTCAACCTTGCAACTTAGTGCAAATTACTCAAGCTATCCAAACCACACTTCCCTGTCTAGGATGTGGGCATGACAACATGGCAGGCAGGCTTATCTGATCAGTTAGGAGAATAAGAACACACACACACACACACACACACACACACACACACCCCACACCCCACCATACATGTAAATATGAGGGTACTTTGAAAAGTTTGTGGAAAAATAGAATTAAAAGATAATATGAATCTTTCCATGAACTTTCTAAAGTACCCTCCTATATATACATAGATAGATATAATGTGACTAGGATATTGTAAATACTCATGTAACAGGTTGCTACACTATTACTATTCATGAAATTCTCTCAAGGCTCTGTTAATTACCCACTGGCATACTTCAGCTCAAATTCCTCCCAGGTTCTACCACAAAAGATAAGCCTTGTGGGTGTGCTAAAAGCTGGGTTTGGGTAAGAATTATGTAATTCCTCCATGCCTCCTGCCAAGTAGCAGATCTTAAAATTTCCCAGCCAATTCAATGAACCATTTCACTTGAACAAAGGCCTTTGCAATTCCCCATCAGCATGAGGCCACCCTCAGTCTGAGACCCAGTACCACCAGCCAACACTAAGCACCTCAGTTCCTCCATAGGGATGTTACTCTGACAATAAAATGTTAACTTCCTGGGAAGGATGCCAGTTCTTCATATCGGGAATACCTTGGGTACCTTTGCAGCCCAAAACACTAACAAATGGTGGGTGTCATCTTATAAGGTACTGGAATAAAACAAATCCTGCTGCATCTGTGCCCATAATATTTTACATAGTTCCAGTGGCCACAATTCAAGAAAGGCAAAAAATTGGAAAATGTGTAAAAAATAGAAATGTAAATGATCAAGTGGAAACAAAGATTTGAGGACAGACTTATTAGTTACTGAAATCAAAATAATTTTATTTTTTAAGCATTCATCTCTAAGATATTCCCAGAGCATAGGCTAAAAGGTCTGTAAGGTCTGTTACTATAGTGAGATGCCATTAGAGGTTCAAATAATAGAGTATAAATATATTTATTAATGAGAGGTACGCTATGCTGTATGTATCAGGTTATTTCCAGATACACAAAAAAGACCTGATGGATTTTTTCTTTGTTTTTATTGCTATGTTTCTTAATCCCAATCTAACTGTGTGGTCACATTGAAGCCACTTAATTACTGTGTTTCCACTCAACACATCTCTATTCCCTAACCTCCCAAGTGGTATATTATATAGACTCTTTATAAACAGAATTTCTGACTCCCACTAATGTTGAATATTTATTATCATTGTAACTAAATGCTGTAAAAAATTAAAAGGATACTGTGTAGGAAATGCAAAGGCATTCTTTTTTTCTTTTTTCTTTTCTTTTTTGCAGGCATAAGCATCCAAGATGAGTTGCACAAAAATAGCTTTATTTCCAGAGAGTCATCCTCTCTGTTTCACCTTTATGGTATGTATAAAGTGCACTGCTGTGTATTGTGGGGGCAGATTTTATTTTTCAGTACCATTTCACTCCTGTACTCCTTACACAAGGCAAAGAAATGCCTGCGTTCAGAGCATCACAGGTAGAGGTCATTTACTATCACTAAGAGCCTTTCTTTCAAGTGGTTTGTACAATGCTATTTTTAAAATTCTGTTCTCAAAGGTGCATTTCTTAAACCCTGAACATTTGATGGATCTAGTTTTGCTAATGCTTACCCATGGCAAGAAGGAAAAGAGGGGAGCATACAGTGTTAGGGGAGAAGATAAATGCAGAGAAACAGCCCTTTCCTCCTTGGAATTTATTTCCTTAGAATATGTCTTAGTCCATTATGTTGCTAAAACAGAATACCACACTGGGTAATTAATTTATCTTTTTTCTTTTCTTTTTTGCAGGCATAAGCATCCAGGATGAGTTGCACAAAAATAGCTTTATTTCCAGAGAGTCATCCTCTCTGTTTCACCTTTATGGTATGTATAAAGTGCACTGCTGTGTGTTGTGGGGGCAGATTTTATTTTTCAGTACCATTTCACTCCTGTACTCCTTACACAAGGCAAAGAAATGCCTGCGTTCAGAGCATCACAGGTAGAGGTCATTTACTATCACTAAGAGCCTTTCTTTCAAGTGGTTTGTACAATGCTATTTTTAAAATTCTGTTCTCAAAGGTGCATTTCTTAAACCCTGAACATTTGATGGATCTAGTTTTGCTAATGCTTACCCATGGCAAGAAGGAAAAGAGGGGAGCATACAGTGTTAGGGGAGAAGATAAATGCAGAGAAACAGCCCTTTCCTCCTTGGAATTTATTTCCTTAGAATATGTCTTAGTCCATTATGTTGCTAAAACAGAATACCACACTGGCTAATTAATTTATAGAGAAAAGAAATGTATTTCTCACAGTTCTGGAGTCTGGGAAGTCCAAGGTCAATGTGCTGGCAACTAGCAAGGTCTTCCTGCTGAGTCATCCCATTGTGGAAGGCAAGAGGCTCAGAGAGGGTGAGAGAACAAGAGGGAAAGAGGGGGATAAACTCACTTTCATAACAAGCCCACTCTTATGATAATAAACCGTAATTAATTTATAGAGAAAAGAAATGTATTTCTCACAGTTCTGGAGTCTGGGAAGTCCAAGGTCAATGTGCTGGCAACTAGCGAAGGTCTTCCTGCTGAGTCATCCCATTGTGGAAGGCAAGAGGCTCAGAGAGGGTGAAAGAGCAAGAGGGAAAGAGGGGGATAAACTCACTTTCATAACAAGCCCACTCTTATGATAATAAACCCACTCCCACACTAACAACATTAATCCATTAATGAGGTGGCCCTCATGGCCTAATCACTTTTTACCAGACCCCACCTCCCAAGATTGTTGCATCAGGGATTAAATTTCCAATGCAAGTACTTTGGGGACACATTCAAACTGTAACAGAATATATTAGTCCCTGGACATGGATGGATATTAGTAGGACATACAATCATACTAGAAGTAAGTCACAAACCAAATGACTCAACAAATGTCTACCAACCGAGCAGAGTACATGGAAGGAGGCCAGAGGGCAGGAAGAAAGCACTTTTCTATCTTAATATTTATTCATTCTTTAAACATCCCTTGAGTGCCTACTCTGCCAGGCACCTTGCTAGGCACTGGGAAAACAATGTGATTTTCATGATTAATTTCCCCCACATTACCATAATGAAATAATATTGAAATTCTGCTTTGTAGTGTTTAAGTTTTAGTTAGCAAATTTCCCTCATCTTGCTATGAAGACATGCCCTTAACTCTAGTCACCAAATATGCTCACTGTCCTTAGAACCAGAGTCAAAGGTGCTCCCAATTTCTTTTTGCGAGACCATCCCACCAGGCAATCAAGACCAAGAGAGCTGGCTGTGAGTGTAGACAGCACTTGGCTGAATTCCTGAAAGTGGGAAATTTATAAAGAAGTGAAATTTATTTCTTACAGTTTTGGAGGCTAGGAAGTCCATCTCTACAGTGATGCAGGATGTCATATGGTGAGAATGGCCTGAGCAAAGAGAATTAACCTTCTCACTCACTCTCCTTTTAAAGCCATCAGAACCACACCCACTACTCCATGAATGTATCAATCCATTTACAAGGGCACAGTCCTCACAACTAATCACCTCTTCAAGGCCCCACCTTTCAAATACCATAACTGGATTTCTCACCCTCTTAATACTGTTATAGTAAGGGTCAAGTTTCCAATACATGAAATTTGGGAGGACACTTTTAGTTCATAGAGACTGAGGCGCACTTCTCGAGTGCACTGCTTTGCAGTAAAACTCACCCTGGCTTGAATCCTGTCTGTGCAACCTGTATCAAGGACCCATCATCTCCTTGATAAAGGAAACATAGCTCATCCCAGCAACTACTGCTCAGAGAAGAAATAAGATTATGTCAGAAAGGCTATAGAGCATAGCATGTGGTCACACCAATCAATGTTCTCTAGCAATATTATCGTTAAATTATTGTGTTATCACTATTTTCATATTTCTATCATATTACCACTACATCATTTTATTGTTATTATTGAGGGCAGTATAATAAAGAGTTCAAGAGGAGAGATTCTGAAGCCATATTGCTCAAATTATAATTCCAGCCCTGCCAGGAACTGGTAACTGGTAAAGTACTTAACCTCCCTCTCCCTCAGTTTCCCCATCATTCATAGAGAGGCAATATTAGTACCACAGCAGTTATATAAGAATTAATGTGGGCCGGCCCGGTGGCGTACTGGATAGTGCGCCGCTTGGGAAGCGCGGCGGCGCTCCCGTCCAAGGGTTCGGATCCCACATACAGACCGGCTCCCGCTCACTGGCTGAGCGAGGCGCGGGAGCAACACCGAGGGTTGCGATCCCGTTGCCGGTCCCTGGTCCGGTACGGGGGCAACACTGAGGGTTGCGATCCATTGCCGGACACGGAAAAAGACAAAAAGACAAAAAAAAAAAAGAATTAATGTAGCTTAAAAGTTTTGTTTATTCATTTATTTTTAAAAAAAAGCATTACAAACATTCCTGGCCTACAAGAAGCACTATTTAGTGTTTGTATCATTAGTAAATAATAATGATGATTAGTTACAGATGAGAAAATTGAGGCTCAGTTAGGGGGAGTGACTTGGAAAAGCTCACAGAGTTAACACTCAAACTCAGTGCCCACAGACCTCTTTCACTTATTAAGTAATAGAAATACAAAAATAGAAAACAAAGCAGCAATATTTTTTTACATACTGCTTTTTTTCCTATTAGTACTATTCTACCAAAGTGTAATATTTCTGTTGAAAATGCTTCAGAAATGAAGCTTAAAATGAGAAAAACATTAAATCATTCAGGGACCTATGATTTATTAAAAACTACCCCCCAAAAAGAAGATCAATTAATTTCATATAACTCCCTGTTCCTTTGCTTCCACTTCCATCCTGGTTCCTCACCACCACCTACATGTTCATCAGAGTCCCACAACTTAGGTATAGAAGGAAAGTATCTTAAGACAATAAAAGGCATATATGACAAATCCACCACCAATATCACCCTGAATGGGATGGAATGGGAATCATCCCTTAAGAACAGGCTGGGTGTGGGCCGGCCCGGTGGTGCACTGCTACAGGGCGCCGCTTGGGAGCGCGGTGGCGCTCCCGCCGAGGGTTCGGATCCCACATACAGACCAGCCGCTCACTGGCTGAG
>NW_007726391.1:695124-696114 GCF_000696425.1 Galeopterus variegatus | reverse complement strand
TGAGGGTTGCAATCCGTTGCCAGTCACGAAAAAAGACAAAAAGGAAAAAAAAAAAAAAGAACAGGCTGGGTGATATGTTGGCTTATTGAGAACCTTTCCTCAAACTCCCATTCAGATGCAAGTGATTCTTTTGCATTTCCATATATTTTGTTTATACGAATACAGGAACACTTACTTTCCCCTGTATTCATGGCAGATGACTTGCATCCTGCTTTTCTCTGATAAGAGCAAGCATTTGCCCTGTGATTACAAGCTCTCTGCAAGCCCTGGTCCAATGGTTACATGATATCACATCCAGGAGGTGTACCACAATCTCCTCTATAATTTCTTTGATGTTGAACACTTCGTTTTCTATTTTTTCACTATCATAAACAATATGATGATTTATCTATTTATGACCCTTGCAAATCTATTGGACACTTTTTAAAAATTAATTTGTGCAAGCTCTTTGTTGCTTTTGCAGTGAGTCATTATCCCTGTTTGAGTCTCACCTTTCCAAGGGGTCATTTGTTTGATGGACTTGTTTTGCCAAAACATAGTACTCACACATATATAGCAAATTGTCATTCTGAGATTGCTTATTATTATTTTTTACTTTAGAGTGATAATATGGAGTAAAATAATTGTTACAGTGCTTTGAAATGGCATAAAGAATTATTCAAAAAATAATAATGTTAATCATTTGAGGTGGCAAAACATTTTCATTCTTCTTCCATTTTTCTTTTCAGTGCATTTTTAGCTATAGGAAAGGATCATGTGTCTCCCAAAGTTTTCTCTTGTTGGTATCTTAAAATTTTTCTTGAAAAATAGGCCAAATAAATGGGCAAAAAAAAAAGTTTGTCTTACATGCACTTGACAAAATTGTACATATACATACACACACACACACACACACACATACATATATGTACACACACATCTGGCAGCCGGCCGGTAAGGGGATACAAACCCTTGACGTTACAAGATGGTGCTCTAACCAACTGAGCTAAC